>NW_024429070.1:53121-124924 GCF_009769625.2 Cygnus olor
CCCGCAGCCATTCCCGCTCCTGTGGCTGGGTCAGAGAAACGAACTGTAGCAGTGCAAGTTGCCCCTGCAGAGGGTACTCCAACCCCTGTGGCAGACCCTGTGGCTGGGTCAGAGAAACGAACTGTAGCAGTGCAAGTTGCCCCTGCAGAGGGTACTCCAACCCCTGTGGCAGACCCTGTGGCTGGGTCGGAGAAACGAACTGTAGCAGTGCAAGTTGACCCTGCAGAGGGTATTCCAATCCCTGTGGCAGACCCTGTGGCTGGGTCGGAGAGGCGAGCTGTAGCAGTGCAAGTTGCCCCTGTAGAAAAGGTGAAAAAATGGTATAGAGACGCAGGTCGTTTAGAACGCAGAAAGTCTTCTGCTAAGTCTGGGTCTGGAGAAGACGAGGCTGGGCCATCAAGTGTGCAGGAGGATGAAGATGAGGATGAGGATGTCAGTAAGTCAACAGTAACTACCCGAACCCTATACCAGCGTGAGCTACGAGATGTGCGAAAAGATTTTGGTCGCTGTATAGGTGAACAGCTTGTCACCTGGCTGCTCCGGTGCTGGGACACTGGAGCCAATGGTGTGAAATTAGAGGGCAGGGAAGCCAAGCGGTTGGGATCCCTTGCTAGAGATGCAAGCATTGACAAAGCAATTGGAGATGGAGCACGATCTCACAGCCTCTGGAGGCGTCTCCTGTTAGCTGTGAAGGGAAGGTATCCCTACAAGGAAGAACTTGTATGTGTACCAGTCAAGTGGACCACCATGGAGAAGGGAATTCAGTACCTGAGGGAATTAGCCGTACGGGAAGTAATTTATAAGGACTTAGACGATGCACAAACATCCACAGATCCAGATGAAGTCCAGTGTACTCGACCCATATGGCGGAAGTTTGTACGGAATGCACCATCAACATGGGCCAGCACATTGGCAATAATAACCTGGAAAAACGGTGAAGATCCCACAGTGGGTGACATGGCTAAACAACTCCGGGAGTACGAAGGAAATCTCTCCTCTTCCCTACAGGCCTGCGTCTCGGCTGTGGAGAAACTCTCTGAAGAGTTCCACCAACTTAAAGAGGATTTATCTTCCCCCCCACCTGAACAAACCAGTGGCCACCAACTAAAAGAGAATACTTTGGAGAAACTTATTGAAGAGGTCCACCAACTTAAAGAGAATTTATCTTCCCCCCCACCTGAACGAACCAGTGGCCACCAACTAAAAGAGAATACTTTGGAGAAACTTTTTGAAGAGGTCCAGCAACTTAAAGAGAGTGTATTTTCTTCCCCACCTGTACAAACCAGCGTCTCGGCTATTAGGGGTAAACGTGCATCCATGCAAAGAAGACAATATGGTGGGTACACACCCCGCACCACCCTGTGGTTTTACCTACGTGACCATGGAGAGGACATGAGAAAATGGGATGGAAAATCTACTGAGACCCTAGAGGCACGGGTACGTGAGTTGCAAAAGAAAACAATCGGGAGAAAGGGGTTCTCTGAAAAGTTTGCTGCTCCAACTTCTAGCAGGCAGTCTTTTAAACACAGAAATGAAGATTCTGACCAGGACTAGAGGGGCCCTGCCTCCAGCCAGGGGGAGGAAAGGGACAACCGAGTTTATTGGACTGTGTGGATTCGATGGCCTGGCACGTCTGACGCACAGAAGTATAAGGCTCTAGTAGACACCGGTGCACAATGTACTCTAATGCCATCAAGCTGTAAAGGGCCAGAGCCCATCTGTATTTATGGGGTGACAGGGGGATCCCAGCAGTTAACTGTATTGGAAGCTGAAGTGAGTCTAACCGGAAATGAGTGGCAAAAGCACCGTATTGTGACTGGCCCGGATGCTCCATGCATCCTTGGCATAGACTATCTTAGAAGAGGATATTTCAAGGACCCAAAAGGGTTCCGCTGGGCTTTTGGCATAGCTGCCTTAGAGACAGAGGACATTAAACAGTTGTCTACCTTGCCCGGTCTCTCAGAGGACCCTTCTGTTGTGGGGTTGCTGAGGGTTGAAGAACAGCAAGTGCCAATCGCTACCACAACTGTGCACCGGCGGCAATATTGCACCAACCGAGACTCCCTGATTCCCATCCACGAGCTAATTCGTCAACTGGAGAGCCAAGGAGTGATCAGCAAGACCCATTCACCTTTTAATAGTCCCATATGGCCAGTGCGAAAGTCTAATGGTGAGTGGAGACTAACAGTGGACTATCGTGGCCTGAACGAAGTCACGCCACCACTGAGTGCTGCAGTGCCGGACATGCTAGAACTCCAGTACGAACTGGAATCAAAGGCAGCCAAGTGGTATGCCACAATTGATATTGCTAATGCATTTTTCTCCATCCCTCTAGCAGCAGAGTGCAGGCCACAGTTTGCTTTCACTTGGAGGGGAGTCCAATATACTTGGAATCGGCTGCCCCAGGGTTGGAAACATAGCCCTACCATTTGCCATGGTCTGATCCAGTCTGCGCTGGAGCAGGGGGAGGCTCCTGAACACCTGCAGTACATAGATGACATCATTGTGTGGGGTGACACTGCAGAGGAAGTTTTCGAGAAAGGGAAGAAAATAGTCCAAATCCTTCTGAAGGCCGGTTTTGCCATAAAACAAAATAAAGTTAAAGGACCTGCACGAGAGATCCAGTTTTTAGGAATAAAATGGCAAGATGGACGTCGTCAAATCCCAATGGATGTGATCAACAAAATAACAGCTATGTCTCCACCAACTAGCAAGAAGGAAACACAAACTTTTCTAGGTGTCGTGGGGTTTTGGAGAATGCATATTCCAAATTACAGTCTGATTGTAAACCCGCTCTACCAAGTAACTCGTAAGAAGAATGCTTTTGAATGGGGCCCTGAGCAACGACAAGCCTTTGAACAAATTAAACAGGAAATAGTTCATGCAGTAGCCCTTGGGCCAGTCCGAACAGGACCAGATGTAAAGAATGTGCTCTACACCGCAGCCGGGGAGAATGGCCCCACCTGGAGCCTCTGGCAGAAAGAACCTGGGGAAACTCGAGGTCGACCCCTGGGGTTTTGGAGTCGGGGATACAGAGGATCTGAGGCCCGCTATACTCCAACCGAAAAGGAGATATTGGCAGCATATGAGGGAGTTCGATCTGCTTCGGAAGTGGTCGGTACTGAAGCGCAGCTCCTCCTGGCACCCCGACTGCCGGTACTGGGTTGGATGTTCAGAGGAAGGGTCCCCTCTACACATCATGCAACTGATGCTACATGGAGCAAGTGGGTTGCACTGATTACTCAGCGGGCTCGAATAGGAAACCCCAGTCGCCCAGGAATCCTGGAAGTGATTATGGACTGGCCAGAAGGCAAGTACTTTGGGATATCGTCAGAGGAGGAGGTGGTCCGTGCTGAAGAAGCCCCACTGTACAACAAGCTACCAGAAAATGAGAAGAAATATGCCCTGTTCACTGATGGGTCCTGTCGTATTGTGGGAAAGCATCGGAGATGGAAAGCTGCTGTATGGAGTCCTACACGACGAGTTGCAGAAGCTGCTGAGGGAGAAGGTGAATCGAGTCAGTTTGCAGAAGTGAAAGCCGTTCAGCTGGCCTTAGATATTGCTGAACGAGAAAAGTGGCCAGTTCTCTCTCTCTATACTGATTCATGGATGGTAGCAAATGCCCTGTGGGGGTGGCTACAACAATGGAAGCAGAACAACTGGGAACGCCGGGGCAAACCTATCTGGGCTGCTGCATTGTGGCAAGATATTGCTGCCCGGGTAGAGAACCTGGTTGTAAAGGTACGCCATGTAGATGCTCATGTGCCCAAGAATCGGGCTACTGAAGAACATCAAAACAACCAGCAGGTGGATCAGGCTGCTAAGATTGAAGTGGCTCAGGTGGACCTGGACTGGCAACATAAAGGTGAATTATTTATAGCCCGATGGGCCCATGACACCTCAGGCCATCAAGGTAGAGATGCAACATACAGATGGGCTCGTGACCGAGGGGTGGACCTGACCATGGACACTATAGCACAGGTTATTCATGATTGTGAAACATGTGCTGCAATTAAACAAGCCAAACGGTCAAAGCCTCTCTGGTATGGAGGACGATGGCTGAAATACAAATATGGAGAGGCCTGGCAGATTGATTACATCACACTCCCCCAAACCCGCAACGGTAAGCGCCACGTACTTACAATGGTGGAAGCAACCACCGGATGGCTGGAAACATATCCTGTGCCCCATGCCACCGCCCGGAACACTATCCTGGGCCTTGAAAAGCAAGTCCTATGGCGACATGGCACCCCAGAAAGAATTGAGTCAGACAATGGGACTCATTTCCGAAACAACCTTATAGACACTTGGGCCAAAGAACATGGTATTGAGTGGGTGTATCACATCCCTTATCATGCACCAGCCTCCGGGAAAGTTGAACGATACAATGGACTGTTAAAGACTACACTGAAAGCAATGGGTGCTGGGACATTCAAAAATTGGGAAACACATCTGGCAAAGGCCACCTGGTTAGTCAATACTAGAGGATCTGCCAACCGAGCTGGACCTGCCCAATCAAACCTGTTACGCACTGTAGAAGGGGATAAAGTTCCTGTAGTGCACGTAAGAAACATGCTGGGTAAGACAGTCTGGGCTACTCCCGCCTCAGGAAAAGGCAAGCCCATTCGTGGGATTGCTTTTGCTCGGGGACCTGGATGCACTTGGTGGGTAATGCAAGAGAATGGGGAGGTCCGGTGTGTACCTCAAGGGGACCTAATACTGGGTGAGAATAGCCCATGAGTTGAATTATAATATGTTAATTATCATATAACACTGTATGTCATCGCTACCATGGTTGCTATATATCATAGATGAAAATGGTGATTAATTAGAAGGTATTGGAAAGAGTGTAACCTGAGCATGACATAAATGGTATGGAATAAGGGGTGGATATCTGTCCTGGTTTCAGTTAGGACAGAGTTAATTTTCCTCCTAGTAGCTGGCAGGGTGCTATGTTTTGGATTAGAATGAGAAGAGCGCTGATAACATGCTGATGTTTTAATTGTTGTAGAGCAGTGCTTACACCAAGCCAAGGACTTTTCAGCCTCTCTCTGTCCTGCTAGCGAGCAGGCTAGGGATGCAGCAGAAGCTGGGAGGGGACAGACCCAGGACAGCTGACCCAAACTGGCCAAAGGGGTATTCCATACCATCTGACGTCATGCTGAACAATATATAGGGGTGGCTAGCCGGGGTGGAGGGGTGGCCGGCTGCTCGGGGATAGGCTGGGCATCGGTCAACGGGTGGTGAGCAATTGCATTGTGCATCACTTATTTCGTACACATTATTACTATTAATACTATTATTATTATTATTGTTGTTGTTATTCTTTTCCCTGTCTTAATAAACTGTCTTTATCTCAACTCACAGGCTTCACTTTCCCGTTTCTCTCCCCCATCCCGGAGAGGGAGGGGGGAGGGTGAGCGAACGGCTGTGTGGTGTTTGACTGCCAGCCGGGCTAAACCACAACACATACCCATAGTCTGCTGCAGGCTGAAAAGTAGCCTATGCCTCCGGTACTGTTTTAGGCCTTTGCTTTTGTTACTACATCCTTGTAAGTCTTCAAAAGGGAAATGAAATTATCCTATTCAGAAGAAACACCATCCAGAAGAAACTTCAGTTGTGAGGGCCTGAATTCTTGCTGAAACCAAAGGCGGGTATAGAATCATAGAATAGCCTGAGTTGGAATGGTCCTGTAAGGATCATTGAGTCCAACTCCTGGCACCGCACAGGTCTACCCAAAAATTCAGACCATGTGACTAAGTGCACAGTCCAAACGCTTCTTAAACTCTGACAGGCTTGGTGCAGGGACTACTTCCCTGGGGAGCCTGTTCCAGTGGGCGACCACCCACTCAGTGAAGAACCTCTTCCTGATGTCTAGCCTAAACCTCCCCTGCCTCAGCTTGACACCATTCCCTCAGGTCCTATCACTGGTGACTAAAGAGAATAGATTGGCGCCTGCCCCTCCACTCCCCCTCGTGAGGAAGCTGTAGACAGTGATGAGCTCTCCCCTCAGCCTCCTCTTTTCCAGGCTGAACAGGCCAAGTGACCTCAGCTGCTCCTCATATGTCTTCCCCTCTAGGCCCTTCACCGTCTTTGTAGCCCAGTATCTTACTGACTTGAAGAAAGAGGCTTTAATCTATCCTGGTTTGTTTACTAACGAAGGAGCACGAAAGAGACGCGTGTCCTTGTCTCTGAAGAGGAGATGAAGGAACAGTTAGTGCAAGGAACACAAAAATCAGTTGCGCCAGACTAATATGTGGTTGTATCTGAGCTTGGAGACTGCAACCCTCTTCAAACTTCCAGATCTAGAGGAACACTTTGGCTGCAGCCTAAAAGCCACGTGTACATAAGCTCCCCCAAGCCAGCCAATCTTCTTCCCATAACCTGCCAAGAAACAGCAATGTAGGCATGTAACCAAATTAAACCCCAAACCTTGACCTGAATAGTGAGTGAGGATCCAGATCCTGGCATTTATACGTGATAGTTTAAACGCAGCCAAAGTAAATAGTGTAGTCAGAGGTCACAGGGCTAGATTTTGAAAAGTCCTACTGAAGCCAGGGATAAAAGAATGGGGGCTTGCTTAATCGTATTAATGATTTCTAAATAAAACAATCGTAATTATTAAAGCCAGGAATGAAAGCATGGGGGCTTGCTTAATTGCATTAAAATAGATATTGCTGAGTGTCTTTTCTTACTAACCAAAATAAGGAGTCTCGGGGCCCCTCACAGAAGATGTTTCCTGACAAAAATGGGGAACCTGTCTCAAAAACCAGCTGAGACCGACCTTGTGGTTTGGACAAGAGCCAAGGAGCAGCTGAGTCTGTACAAAGGCAGGGAGTCAACCAGTGGTGATGAAGAGGAGTTATCAGACTTCATCCCCACGACCCCCCGATGACCACCACCAGAAGGCACTGCACAGGCGCGGATGGGAGGAGTTTATGGAAATGACTTCTTGGAGCTAATTTTAATACAAAGCAGGGATAGGTTATGAATATGTATAGGCGTATTGGGAAACTTCATGCATATGTAACTCTTTACTGCATATAACCAAAGCAAGTTGCCGCATTAGGGTGCGCATGCCTTTGGGAGTTATCCCGCATGTGCCCGGCACCGAAATAAACCACATACCTACTTTATAACTTATTTGCTTTGAGTTGTAGAGTTCTTCCACGAATCATTTTGTCGAGCCAGCCAGGAGGCTCCCTGCCTCCCCACAGGAGTGGCCGCTCCGCGGACATCCCAGCATGCACCGGGCACAATTCCCTGGAGGAACTCTGCTCCTCGGCCGCTCATTGCGGGGGCAGACAACAACCTGCTGGACTATGGAGAAATGGTATGTGTTTCATTTAGAGAAGGGGCCCCATATTGGGCAGCTGGTAAATCACGCAGAGACGTCTGGCATACAGCATAGACCCAGAGGGGAGGAGGGTACCCTTTATGGTTAAAGGTGTATAAGGTAAATTTGAGGTTACCGTTGCATCTCAGTATTGGGAGCCAGGACGGACCTGCTAAGGACTGCATAAGAAGCGGGAGAAGTGTAAAAGGGCCTCTGACAATTGTGACAAGGTTATCAAGATAATATTTGCAGCTGCTGGAGGGATACGAACTGGAATAGTAATAATTATGTCTTAAATGTCCAGGTATTTTATGTTAAAAGCATTTGTGTAAAAGTATCATTGTGGGGTGAGTCACTCCACGAAGAGCAGTCAGAAACAATATTTGTTCAATTGGTTATTGTCATTCTTGTGGGGCCTTTTTGTGAGATTGCATGATTGAGTTGTGTGAGTGAGACGCAGCATCGCTGCGAAGCGAGTGCGGAGTTCTGATCCGCGGTTCCGTATTCTCCATGAGGGGAGCGGCCAGAGACAAACGAAGCAATATTTTGTGCAGTGTCATTCTTGTGGTGCTAAGGACCTCTCTGTGTGATTACGTGATTGTGCTGTGCGAGTGAGACGCAGCATCGCTGCGAAGCGAGTGCGGAGTTCCGATCCACGGTTCCATATTCTCCGCGAGGGGAGCGGCCGGAGACGAACAAAGTGCGTGACAGATTGAATGAATATTTTGTGAAGGAGAAAGACTGGGGAGAATCACAGAGATTTGTAGGAAATGATTTGCCTAGAAACTTAACAAAATGGAAGCAAAAGCCAAAATACAAGATTAATAGAAGAAGTTGTAAAATGGGAAATACTCAAGGAGGTATTTTGAAAAAGAGTCCTTTAGGCTGTGTACTAACTCATTGGAAAGACATTGTTGGGACTGGAGGTACAGAAAGTAAAAAGACCCTTATCAAATATTGTAATCAGTGGTGGCCGCTGTATAAGTTAGAGGATGGAGCTAAGTGGCCTCTCAATGGGACAATAGACTATAATACTCTTTTACAATTAATGCTGTTCTTAAGAAGGGAAGGAAAGTGGGATGAAGTATCCTATGCAGACGTTTTTTACTCTCCAGAACCATCCGGAGTGGCAAAGGGACTGTGGAATGATACCACCACAGGACCCTACGGTACTTGCATTAGAAAGGGACAATAGCGAGGACAGGAAAGGAAAACTGAAACGATGTTGTTCAGCATGTAGCATAGGGCAACGATGCACTAAGGCAGAGAATGTCCACCAACCATTAGAACAGGATCTGGTGGACTTGTTTAAACCCCCTCCCAAACCTCAGGAGCAGGACACAGATTCAGAGGAACCACCCACACCCCCAGGAAGTCCTGCACCTACCCCCCCCCCCCCCCCCCCCCCCCCCGACAGCCCGGTATCCTCCCGCACCAGAAAAAAGTCTGCTTCCGCAGTATTACAGGCCCCTCTTCGGGAAGCAGTGGGACCAGAGGGTGGAACAATGTTAATTAAAGTACCCTTTTCCACTACAGACTTGGGGGAATAGAAGAGGGTGGCAAAAGATTATCAGAATAATTCCGTAAGTGTGACTAAACATTTTCAATTTATTATAAAACAACATAATCCTGATTGGAAGGACATACAATTACTATTAGATTACATGACTGAAACTGAAAAACAGTTGATTCTAAAGACTGCCGGGAGTTTAGCAGAGGACTATTATAAAATCATAGGGGAAGACGTCAAGGAATATTTTCCACTACAAGATCCAAAGTGGAACCCTAATAGGACAGCAGAAATGGATAGGTTACAAGCATATCAGGAGTGGGTATCAAAAGGAATGGAAAAGGCCATCCCTAAAGCCATAAATTGGTCCGCTTTATATGTGGTCAAACAGGGTCCTGCGGAATCCCCGTCTGAATTTCTCGATCGGTTAAGGGACATAATGCGCTGAAATACACCATTGGACCAGACATAGGAATACAACAATTAGTCTCTTTATTTTTGGGACAATCAACGGGAGACATCAGGCGCAAGCTTCAGAAACTACGCCAGACTGAAAGTAGGAATTTGGAAGTGTTACTAGATGAAGCCTGAAGGGTGTTCAGCAACAGGGAAGAGGAATATAGGCAGGGACAAAAGAAGTTGATTGCAGTCATCAAGGAGGAGGGGAGGAGGAGGTCGGGGCAGAAACAATCCCGGCTAGGGAAGGATCAGTGTGCCAAATGCAAAAGATTTGGACACTGGAAAAATGAATGCCCGGAACAAAGGAGAAACAAAAAAGGGAGTCGGAGAAGGGAGGCAGTGGTCGCACCTTTTAAAGTTGATTAGGGAAGACCGGGGGAATCTACCCCAGCAGATCCACTGGTTATAAAAATGAAGCTTGGGAAGAAGAGAAAGGAGGTGGAATTTATGGTAGATACAGGGGCAACTTATTCGGTTTTAAATAAAGCACTAGTACCTGTGGGAAATGATTATGTCATGGTTAAAGGAGCGACTGGCCAATCAGAAATGGCATACTTTTGTAAACCTTTAAAGTACAAACTTGGGAAACAGTGGGGCATTCATAAATTTTTATATATGCCCAATTCTCCGGAATCGCTCCTGGGAAGGGACCTACTGGAAAAATTACAAGCGACCATATCATTTAAAAATGGGGAGATTGTTCTGGAGGTAGACGACCGAAGGTATGTGGAGGTATTAAGCCTAATGATATCAACAAACCCTAAAATGAAGGAAGAGATTAATGAAGATATCTTGAGTCAGGTATTCCCAGGAATATGGGCCACTGAAGTACCAGGGAAGGCAAAAAATGCTTCTCCAATACAAATCAAACTTAAGGAGGGGAGACAGCCAGTCAGAATCAAACAATACCCCTTGAGAAGAGAGGATAGGGAGGGAATTAGCTCTATAATTGAAAATTTTCTGCAATTAGGTTTATTAAAAGAGTGTCAATCTGACTTTAACACTCCTATTTTGCCCGTTCGAAAACCTGATGGATCATATCGGATCGTACAGGATTTACGAGCGGTTAACAAGATAACTGAGGACCTTTACCCTGTGGTGGCAAACCCATATACTTTGCTAACATGCTTAACACCAGAGCTAACTTGGTTTACCATTTTAGACTTGAAGGATGCCTTCTTTTGCCTCCCTCTCCATGAAGCCAGTCAGAAAATTTTTGCATTCGAATGGGAAAACCCTAAAAGCGGACGCAAAACAGAGCTCACATGGACAAGGTTGCCTCAGGGCTTTAAAAACTCACCCACCTTATTCGGAGAACAACTCACAAAGGACTTGGAGACATGGGAAGCCCCACCCGGGGAAGGAAGACTGTTGCAATACGTAGATGACATCCTAATAGCCACAAAGACAAAAGAAGCCTGTGTGGCCTGGACAGTGAGTCTTTTAAACTTTCTGGGACTCCAGGGGTACAGGGTATCGAAGAAGAAGGCTCAGGTGGTAAAGCAGAAGGTGATCTACCTGGGTTATGAGGTTAGTGCCAGACAGCGGACCTTGGGGCAGGACCACAAAGAAGCGATATGCCAAACCCCAAAGCCTGAGACAATAAGGGAACTGCGAACCTTTTTGGGAATGACGGGGTGGTGCAGACTGTGGATCTATAATTATGGTCTGCTTGTAAAACCACTATATGCGCTTGTTGCAAATGGGAACAGGGACCTCCAACGGACAAAGGAGGCCACCCGAGCCTTTGACCAACTAAAGAAGGCTCTCATGTCAGCTCCAACTCTGGGACTTTCAGACGTAAGTAAACCATTTTTCCTCTTTTCCCATGAGAAACAAGGGATTGCCCGGGGAATACTAGCACAGGACCTGGGCCCATATCGAAGAGCAGTTGCTTATTTTTCTAAGCAGTTGGATGCTGCCGCCAAGGGATGGCCGGGATGCCTCAGAGCCGTTGCAGCAGTGGTACTAAATATCCAGGAAGCACGCAAGTTCACCTTGGGCCAGAAAATGACTGTGCTAGTGTCTGCAGTGCTGGAAGTAAAAGGCGGTCACTGGCTTTCCCCACAAAGGTTCCTGAAATACCAAGCTATCGTGGTAGAGCAAGATGATGTAGAAATAGTGGTAACTAATATTGTCAACCCAGCTTCTTTCCTCAGTGGAAACCAAGGGGAGCCAGTACACCACGACTGCCTGGAAACCATCGAAGCTACCTACTCCAGCCGTCTGGATCTGAAGGACACTCCTTTTGATGATGTGGAAACATGGTTCACTGATGGGAGCAGCTACGTCATCAGCGGAAAACGACATGGTGGGTATGCAGTTACCACTTGCAAAGAGGTAATAGAATCTGGACCTTTGCCAACCTCTGCGCAAAAGGCCGAGATAATTGCTCTGACTCCTGCCTTGGAAATAGCAAAAGGAAAGAAAATAAACATCTAGACGGACTCAAGGTATGCATTTGGGGTCGTGCACGCACACGGAGCCATCTGGAAAGAAAGAGGACTGTTAAATTCACAGGGGAAAAATATCAAACATGGAAAAGAGATAATGCGCTTATTGGAAGCGGTCCAGCTACCTGAAAAGGTAACAGTCATGCACATTAAGGCACACCAGAAGGTGAGCTCAGAATTGGAGGAAGGAAACGGTCTGGCAGACAGAGAGGCAAAAGAAGCAGCAAAAGGTGATATAGCAACAGAAGGAGCCCTAATCCCAGACGGGCAAATTTCCCTTGAAGGTAAGCCTGTATATAACAAAAAGGACAGAAAATTAATCGAAAGTCAAAAGGGGGAGTATAACCAAGAGGGATGGGCTATTACTGAAGAAGGGAAAGGGAAACTAGTCATCCCCTCTAATTTGCTATGGTCACTACTAAGGGAAGAACACCGGAAAACTCATTGGGGAATAAATCCCCTATATAACTATCTGATTGGGAAAATTATGGCTAGGAATTTGTATGCTACTGTCACACAAGTAACCTGACAATGTGACCTCTGCCTCCAGACCAATCCCAAAAATACCCCCAAACTGAAATTGGGCCAAATTGGGAAAGGCCATGGGCCTGGACAACAATGGCAGATTGACTTTTCTGAACTTCCAAGAAAAGGGGGGTATCGATATTTGTTGGTATTAATGGATATCTTTTCAGGTTGGCCAGAGGCAGTACCCACTAGAACTGCCAAAGCCTGAGAAGTAACCAAGGTATTGCTACAAGAAATAATACCATGCTTCGGAGTTCCAGTTACCATATCCTCAGACCGGGGACCACGCTTTATTTCAAATATAGTGCAGCAAATTAGTCAGCATTTGGGCATAGATTGGGAACTCCACACTCCATACTATCCTCAATCAAGTGGCCAAGTGGAGAAAATGAACCATTTGATCAAACAACAAATTGTAAGGTTAGGGCAAGAAGCTAACTTGCCCTGGCCCCAAGCTTTCCTGCTAGCATTGCTGCGGATTCGGACTAAGCCCCGAACTAAAGAAAAATTAAGTCCTTTTGAAATGCTTTATGGGAGACCATATAGAAATCAGAAGGGAATGTCTACCCAGGTTGGGGAGGAGACGTTGTCTACCTATTTGGTTGCTTTGAGTAAACAACTCTGAAAAATTGAGAAATATGTGGCTGGGACGCAGAGTAAAGAATTGGATGGGTCAGTACACAATATACAACCAGGGGACTATGTATATGTTAAGTCTCTTGCAGAAAAGACCTTGGAACCACAGTGGGAAGGCCCATACCAGGTACTTCTTACCACCTTTACTGCAGTCAAGATCAAGGAGCAAAGTGCCTGGATACACCATTCCCAAGTGAAGAAAGCTCCGGGGACCCCGTGGAAGATAACACCAGGAGATGGAGATTTGAAATTAAAGTTAACCCGAACACAGTGAGGACGTTACGGGTGGAGTAGGGGGAGGGGGCGCAACATAACGTGCAAAACTTTGGTGGTGTTAGTATTGTTTGGGAAGTTTGGAATTGTAACAGTATCCCTAGAAGTAATATTGGATGGCCGTGGACCCAGGCCAGAGTAGATTTTACAGGAACCTCAGGGTCAAACCTTGGCAAAAGTCTAAGCCTAACTGTGGTTATGCATCAAACAGAAGTATATTTGGAGAATGAGTGGAGCTGGGATTCAGAGAATAACCTCCCACGACTGCGGGGAAAAGCAGGCCAAGAGATAAAGATTGAAAGAGAGGGTGTAGACTGATTAATGGCTCTGTTTGCCAACCTGCAACCCAGGTATCAGTCTCATCCAGCTCAGAGAAGGGAAACTGGACACGAACAAGATGCCCCCAGAACACACTGAGCTGTTGGCAAAACTTTACCCTGCAATGCCCGGTATGGGGGGGTTTGTCTTTGGGCCGATAGGAAGGAGGGACAGGGGCTGTCATTTCGGTTTAAAAACGATGCGATCAAACCCCTGTCCACACTAAGGCCCTCCCCGAGTACGATGGAAACAACTACAGTCCATGCCACTCTTCCAGTAGGACCTCCTACTGGGCCTAAACCTAAATTCTATGAGATAGGGGAAATAGGCCCATATGTAGTTAGGAATACAGGCCAAAAGCAACTGCTATTCAACCCAGAATGGTCACTAAAGCGAGTTGAGTTGCTAATACAAATTAATATCTCGGAGGTCCAACCAGCCTGTTCCCCATTCTTAAAGACATCATTTGAGGGATGGACAAAATGGTCACAAAAGCAAACCCATCTGAGAGGTAGAACCTGAGATCTAATGGGAATGCTGGGGACAGGAGTTGGGGTCCTGAATGGGATAGATTCAGAAATTCTGATAAATAAGCTAGCCATTACAGCGGGCGATTTGACTAAGTTGGAGAAACCCCTGCAGTCGTCTTTATTGGCACTGGGAACCAGTCAATGGCAGGTCTCTAAAATATTACCGAAATGGGAGGAGACTGAAGAACAAGACCATGAATTACTAATAGACGCATTAGGCATGGCCCAGGATAATGTGTCTTTAGCTTTTAGCTGTATACAAGCACAACTATGGATGCAGGCAACAGCTGCCATAATTATTAGAGAAGGGAGCGAGGGTGTTTTCCCAATAGAAGTCCAGGAAACTGTTTGGGACAATGCAAACAATTTTGAAAGAAAATTTCAGTCCTGGTGGATGCTGGTAAACTTTTCTTATGACCCTATCGCTCATACAGCTACTGCTTTTGTACTTACCATACGTAATGCCACGGTTTATGTTATTCACCCCATTATCGCACTAGGGTTAAATCATGAAGGAATGGTACTTTACCCCTCCGAACATAGGATGCGGGCAAGGATGGTAAGCGGGAAATGGCAGACTGTAAATCTGGAATCAGGTGTTACCCGGGAACAACAAGGATTTATCTGTGAAAGCAACACAACTGATGCTCAGGATGTGTGTCTTGACACTGAGCAAGGTGTTTGCCACTTTGAAATTCATCCAAATACTAGTCAAAAGACTGTGCTTATATATATCGGTCAAGGCTGTGTGTGTTTAAGGACTGCATGTACATCTGTAGAAGTAGATAAAGAAAATAAAACTCTCCCTAGTAAAAATAATTCTAACTTTTGTATTTGTAACTTTGTTAGAATTGTTGGATGTGACTTTTTATATCTAGCACCAGTAGTATCCCACCAGTTGATTAAATCTAATATCATGCTGTATAGTGGACTTTTACCCACACCAATTGAAATGAACCTCACCTTAGTAAGATAATTAACCAAACAACAAGATTTGGCCAGTATTCTGAGAAGTATCCAGGAGAATGGTGAAAAGACATTAATTACTGTCCATCACGACACCAAGGAAATAAGTAAGGTTCTACAAAGGGTGAAACAAGATGCTAGTCATCACTGGTGGGATACATTCTTCGAGTGGTCACCAACGGCAAATGACATTCTCAATACATTGTGTCACCCGTTCATAGTCATATTGATCTTAGTTGGTATGAGTCTTGTATTGTCTGTAATTATACTAATCTGGAACTGGAGAATGTTATACTGGATAGCCACACTGACTTCTTTGTCGCATGTCCACGGTATGGCATCAGTACCAAGTTGGGAATATTTGCCGCAAGTAAAAGAATTAACTAATCTTCTAGAAAAAGGGGGGATTGAAGCCAGGGAATGGGGGCTTGCTTAATCGTATTAATGATTTCTAAATAAAACAATTGTAATTATTAAAGCCAGGAATGAAAGAATGGGGGCTTGCTTAATCGCATTAAAATAGATATTGACTTGCAGAAAATGGACTCCACAATCAGTAAGATTGTAAAGTAGGTATGTTTTCTCAGTGCTGGGCAGCACGGGGGGTAGTCCCACCAAAGTTGTGCACGCCTGATGCGGCAATTTGCCATGGTTATATGCAGCAAAGAGTTACATATGCATGAAGTTTCACAATATGCCTATACATATTCGTAACCTGTCCCCGCTTCGTATTAAAATTAGTTCCAAGGAGTCATTTCCATAAACTCCTCCCATCTGCGCTTGCGCAGTGTCTCCTGGTGGTGGTCGTCGGGGGTTGTGGGGATGAAGGTTGATGACTCTTCCTCGTCACCGCTAGTTGACCTCTTGTCTTTGCGCAGACTCAGTTGCTCCTTGGCTCTTGTCCATCCGCAGGACCAGTTTCTGCCAGTTTCTTAAGATAGGCTCACACTCTTAATAAGAGACTGACCTTGGTAAGGGGCCCAAGGCTTCTTGCTTTAGTTAATTTGCACAATGTACCATAGTTAGCAAAGACACTAAGTAGCATCCTGGTTTAATGCCGTCAGCGCTCTATCTCTACTTGATAAGATTCTCCTAACTCCCTCTCTCAGTCCCCCCTTTTCTAAAAAGTTAGTAAATTCTTTTACTATTTCTACTTTCAATATAGTGTTTCTCTATCTATCACTCTTTCAAAATATCTGTTCCAGTTTCCATCTGAGTTGGTTCTTTTTCCACTCGCTGTAGGAGTTTCCTGTACTCTTAAAACACCATGAGGTACATTGGATCACTACGCAAAGAACCATGGACAAAACCACGACCACAATTATTGTGATAAACATCTGTTTCAGCCAGGTTAGGTTTGGCAACCAGGAAGTTAATTTTTCTACCAAGTCTGTAAATCCCCAGGATGTATCATCCTGAGCTGCTGCATGCAAAATTTTATTCTTTTCCCAAATCTTCTCCAGGTCAGTCAGTCTGTTTTTGTTTGTTAACATATACACAGCAAGTTTGGTTTATGACTGTACACAGTCCTCCCTCCTTGGCTAAAAGTATATCTAATCCCATCCTATTCTGAAGCACTACTTTGTGTAGGGAGGAAATTTCTTCTTGTAATGCTGAAAGAGCATCAGCTGTGGCATTTTCAATAATTTCTAATGTGGCTGAGATATTTACAACAGCTTTTTCTAATTCACTTATTCCCAGGGATGGAATCAACCACCTTACAAAACTATTGAATCCTGGGGGTCTCATCACGAAGGGGTTATTTGGAACAGTATGTGTTTGTCTTCATAAGGTCTGGACTATTCCCGGAGTTGGTTCAGTGAATATACCCCCTCAAGGGCTAAGATAGCCCCCAGTACAATGACCCTTCCAATTTAAGGGTAAGCTTTTTCTAGCATGCCCATCTCCACATAGCCAATAGAATCCTTTTTGTAGCTTGCAGATTTGCGTGAGAGAATTGAGGCCGTGAGCTCCTGAGTTCGTTGACACCTACACCATAATCTCTAATTTTAGTAAGATTAAAAGTTCCTACATATTCTGCCATACTAGTTGTCAGGTTCCTGGGCTAAATAACTAAGTGGACCTATACCTATGCATGGGGTTTTATCATTTAAGCATCTGGTGTATATGTTAACATTTTCTCGTGGGAGTAGTTCAAATCTCTCCCCTAGATGTTCACGATCATCCTTGCCAAATGGACATGTTCCATTTCTTGGGTGCGCAATGGTCAATGTCCAATTCATACTGGGTATGCCCCATACGGGGAATTCTAGGTTGCCTCTAGGCAGCATTGTGCACACCCAACAGTCAGAAAGGCTGAAACTATCACTCACTGCCTGGGTGAGTTTCATATAGGTATTGTGCACCCACTGTTCCATTTCCTTGACCAATGATACCATTAAGACCGTGAGAAACGTAACCTTCCAGGTCGCACCTGAGTAACCTTCCATGGGGTCTTGGGTGCTTTTTTCACTCTGTTGTGATAGATCCAGGCATTCTGCTCCTTGATTCTGATCGCTGTGACCTGGAACAGTCCTTCCCACTGTGGTTTCAAGGTCTTCTCTGCAAGAGACTTTACATACACAATCTCTAGGTTGTATATTGTGCACTGGTCCATCTAACCCTCTACCCTGAGTCCCACTCACATGCTTTCCAATTTCATCGAGCTGTTTACCTAAGGCCACCACATAGGAGGTCATAATTTCATCCCCAGCTTGCATGGGTATTCCTCTTTGCATTCCATAGGGTCGCCCATATAAGATTTCAAAGGGGCTTAGCCCTTCCTTTGCCCTTGGTCTAGTTCGTATACGCAAAAGGGCTAAAGGAAGAGACTGAGGCCAGACCAAATTTGCTTCCTGTCCCAATTTTACAATTTGCTGTTTGATTAAGTGGTTCATTTTTTCTACTTGGCCACTCGACTGAGGGAGATATTGGAGTATGAAGTTGCCAGTCTATACTCAAATGGCGGCTAATTTGTTGTACCACTTTTGAGATAAAGTGTGGTCCCCTGTCAGAGGATATAATTGCTGGAACTCCAAAACATGGTATTATTTCTTGTAGTAATATCTTCGTTACCTCCCGAGCCTTGGCTGTTCTGGTTGGAAATGCTTCTGGCCATCCTGAAAAGGTGTTGGTTAATACCAATAAATACCGGCACCCCCCTTTTCTTGGGAGTTCGGTGAAATCAATCTGCCATTGTTGTCCAGGCCCACTACTTTTTCCAATTTGGCCCATTTTTGGCTTGGGAGTGTTCTTGGGATTAGTCTGGAGACAAAGATTACATTGCTGAGTTACCTGTCTTACTGTGGTATACAAATTAGGCCCTATCCATTTTCTATTTAAAAACTCTTATGCTACTTCAGCTCCCCAGCATGCTTTATTATGTTCTCCAGTTACCATTCAATTTAATATGGTATCACAATTCTCCCATCATTTATTTACATTAAACCTGCAGGTAACATTTTCCGTTTACATCTTAAAATATTCTACTTCATTTTCTAAAGCTTTTGTTAATGCCTGATTTTCTGTTCCTGGCACTAGTGCCAAAATTTGACTCTCAGATGCCCGTTCTGCCACCCCTTTGGCTCCTGCATCAGCCAATCTATTTCCCCTTTCAATATCAGCATCCCCTGCTTGATGTCCTTTAATGTCTACTTTAGTAGGCAGGTAAACTGCTTGGAGTAATTTCAGTATCTCTTCTGCATGTTTAATTGAGGAAGATAAAAGTCCTCTCTCCTTCCAAATTGCCCTGTGTGCATGCACCACACCAAAGGCATGTTTCAAATCTGTCCAAATGTTTGCCAGTTCAAAAGCTCTTATCAAGGCGATGATTTCCACCTTTTGGGTTGATGTTTGTTACCGCATATCCTGTGAGGCGAAGTCCCTGGCGGACGAAGCTGCTGCCATCTATATACCAATCCTCCGCATCTTCTAGGGATGCATCCTTTAAGTCTGGTCAGCTGGAGTATACCGTGTCCGTGGTCTTGATGCAGTCATGAATGGGTAATCTGGAAACTCTGTTACTAAGGAAAGAGGCTGGGTTCACAGTATTAGTGCCGAAAAAAATTAGTAAACTAATAGTTCATTATACACATTCCTTTTCTTCTTCAGTGGCTATCATTTGTGTATTGCTACAGTGTCCCCTTTTCCCGAAGAGGTCTTTCAAGCTTCAAGATCACAGTTCCCAAATATGGTGGGGCTATTCTTGAACCCCTGTGGTAACACTGTCCACGTAAGGTGAGTTTTCCGTCCTCTATTAGTATTTTCCCATTCAAAGGCAAAGAGCTGCTGGCTTTCAGTTGCCGCTGGCAGGCAGAAAAAGGCGTCCTTTAAATCTAGTACCATGAACCAAACTTGACTGTTTTTCTCAGTTTGTAATTCCAATCATTTTTCCCAATTTAAATTTCAGGCATTGCAAAAAAAAAAAAAAAAAAAAAAAAAACGCCTTTTCCTGTTGGCCAGTTGCTCCTATTGTTAGCGTTCATAAAGACGCATAACCACAGAGTGATTATATGAAGGTGCTTTTATTAGGCGCCAGAAGTTAGGGGTGTGTCTGCCCAAATCTAACTTCGTTCTATTTGCTCTCACAACAAACATTTATACTATTTAGAAACACACATTTGCATAATATACTCGTAATCATCAGTTATCTTCATATTCATTGGATGAATGTATATTCCATCTTCTATAATCACAGCCCCTTTATTAATCTGATTGGTCCCTTTTTCAGTTACTTAGATACTTTACTGATTACACTGGATTTCAATGGCATTTACCTTAGTTTCCAAATCATTTATTCACCTAGCAATAATCTCCCAGATACCCATAATACTTATCCTAACTACTATCTCTAGATCAAATGAGCATTTATGGTATGCATTGTTAGCAGCAATACTGGTTTCACTACTAATATGCCTGTTGCCATGTTAACTTTTACCAACATTTCCCCCCTTTGAAAGTATTTCACTCCTTCAAGGAGGGCAAATGCTTTCACTAACTAATTAAAATGTCTCACACTCAGCATACATAATCAAGAAAATTACAAAGATTAGGATTGTCACGTCATTCCGTAAAGCCACTACTTCTGCTTTATGTTGTATTTGCTTTTATGGCCGGGTTCATTTAATCTGGAATGGATGCCATCTTTAACCTCTGGGTTCCTCAGGTTCTCTCTGTGTCCTGGTTTCAGTTAGGACAGAGTTAATTTTCCTCCTAGTAGCTGGCAGGGTGCTATGTTTTGGATTAGAATGAGAAGAGCGCTGATAACATGCTGATGTTTTAATTGTTGTAGAGCAGTGCTTACACCAAGCCAAGGACTTTTCAGCCTCTCTCTGTCCTGCTAGCGAGCAGGCTAGGGATGCAGCAGAAGCTGGGAGGGGACAGACCCAGGACAGCTGACCCAAACTGGCCAAAGGGGTATTCCATACCATCTGACGTCATGCTGAACAATATATAGGGGTGGCTAGCCGGGGTGGAGGGGTGGCCGGCTGCTCGGGGATAGGCTGGGCATCGGTCAACGGGTGGTGAGCAATTGCATTGTGCATCACTTATTTCGTACACATTATTACTATTAATACTATTATTATTATTATTATTGTTGTTATTCTTTTCCCTGTCTTAATAAACTGTCTTTATCTCAACTCACAGGCTTCACTTTCCCGTTTCTCTCCCCCATCCCGGAGAGGGAGGGGGGAGGGTGAGCGAACGGCTGTGTGGTGTTTGACTGCCAGCCGGGCTAAACCACAACAGCCCATTTGGCGCCCAACGTGGGGCTCGAAGGGTTGAGATATCGACAGATTTGACCAGAGTGTGTTAAACTAAAATTGGTATAAGTATTCGACCTGCTTAATAGTTGCTAGTCACAATGTTGATTGCCTTAATCTCAAGTCTGCTGTGCCTGTTTCCCAAATTGAGTTTTATAGCAAGTTACTTTCTGTATGTGCTCCCTGTCGTGCTGTTTACCCTTTCCGGGCCCTGGTTTAAGATTGTTATGGTACTGTGTGGTGTAACGATGGCTTATGAAATGATGAAGTATCTGGTCATGACTCTAACCTGGTATTTGTACTCAGCACTGTCGTCGACTCTATACTTCGGAAACCATATCTCAGAAACTATTAGCAATTACACCTATTGCCTTTTTTCATCAGGGAGTCAGTCTCTGGAGGGGACAGGGGAAGATATTTTTTCCTACCTGTTCACTCTCCCTTCCTCCTTCACCACCCTCTTATCCCCCGAGCTAGTTACGGTAGCTCTCCAAGATGTTGAATATCCTTGGGATACTCAGACCAGCATGTTCTTGTTGTTATGTCTCCTGAATGCGCTTCAGGTTTTGTTTAAGGTTAAACAACTACTTAGGAATCTCATCCGGAGATCTGTCTTGAGGCGGGATATTTGCGAGTGGCAGGGAGTGTGGGAGGATATGGGCAGGTTTCTAGGGCAGTGGGCACCTCCAGTGTTTTGGACATTCACCCCTGAACAACTGCAAAATCCTAAAAAACTGGTAGAATGCTTGAAAAAAAGGTGTCATGACTCTGGCAGTTCCAAAGTGACACAAATCACTGTGGCGTGCTGGGGTCTGGCTTGTGCCTATCGAGCTGCAATTGATGCTACTATCAACCTAGTGACAGACCCTGCGGCCGTTCCAGTCCCGGCTCCCGCAGCCACTCCAGCTCCAGCTCCCGCAGCCGTTCCGGCTCCAGCTCCCGCAGCTGTCCCGGCTCCAGCTCCCGCAGCCGTACCAGCTCCCGCAGCCGTTCCGGCTCCAGCTCCCGCAGCCGTTCCGGCTCCAGCTCCCGCAGCTGTCCCAGCTCCAGCTCCCGCAGCCGTACCAGCTCCCGCAGCCGTTCCAGCTCCAGCTCCCGCAGCTGTCCCGGCTCCAGCTCCCGCAGCTGTCTCGGCTCCAGCTCCCGCAGCCATTCCAGCTCCCGCAGCCGTTCCAGCTCCCGCAGCCGTTCCGGCTCCAGCTCCCGCAGCCATTCCGGCTCCAGCTCCCGCAGCTGTCCCGGCTCCAGCTCCCGCAGCCGTTCCAGCTCCAGCAGCCATCCCGGCTCCAGCTCCCGCAGCCATTCCGGCTCCAGCTCCCGCAGCTGTCCCGGCTCCAGCTCCCGCAGCCGTTCCAGCTCCCGCAGCCGTCCCGGCTCCAGCTCCCGCAGCCATTCCCACTCCTGTGCCCCATGCCACCGCCCGGAACACTATCCTGGGCCTTGAAAAGCAAGTCCTATGGCGACATGGCACCCCAGAAAGAATTGAGTCAGACAATGGGACTCATTTCCGAAACAACCTTATAGACACTTGGGCCAAAGAACATGGTATTGAGTGGGTGTATCACATCCCCTATCATGCACCAGCCTCCGGGAAAGTTGAACGATACAATGGACTGTTAAAGACTACACTGAAAGCAATGGGTGCTGGGACATTCAAAAATTGGGAAACACATCTGGCAAAGGCCACCTGGTTAGTCAATACTAGAGGATCTGCCAACCGAGCTGGACCTGCCCAATCAAACCTGTTACGCACTGTAGAAGGGGATAAAGTTCCTGTAGTGCACGTAAGAAACATGCTGGGTAAGACAGTCTGGGCTACTCCCGCCTCAGGAAAAGGCAAGCCCATTCGTGGGATTGCTTTTGCTCGGGGACCTGGATGCACTTGGTGGGTAATGCAAGAGAATGGGGAGGTCCGGTGTGTACCTCAAGGGGACCTAATACTGGGTGAGAATAGCCCATGAGTTGAATTATAATATGTTAATTATCATATAACACTGTATGTCATCGCTACCATGGTTGCTATATATCATAGATGAAAATGGTGATTAATTAGAAGGTATTGGAAAGAGTGTAACCTGAGCATGACATAAATGGTATGGAATAAGGGGTGGATATCTGTCCTGGTTTCAGTTAGGACAGAGTTAATTTTCCTCCTAGTAGCTGGCAGGGTGCTATGTTTTGGATTAGAATGAGAAGAGCGCTGATAACATGCTGATGTTTTAATTGTTGTAGAGCAGTGCTTACACCAAGCCAAGGACTTTTCAGCCTCTCTCTGTCCTGCTAGCGAGCAGGCTAGGGATGCAGCAGAAGCTGGGAGGGGACAGACCCAGGACAGCTGACCCAAACTGGCCAAAGGGGTATTCCATACCATCTGACGTCATGCTGAACAATATATAGGGGTGGCTAGCCGGGGTGGAGGGGTGGCCGGCTGCTCGGGGATAGGCTGGGCATTGGTCAACGGGTGGTGAGCAATTGCATTGTGCATCACTTATTTCATACACATTATTACTATTAATACTATTATTATTATTATTGTTGTTGTTATTCTTTTCCCTGTCTTAATAAACTGTCTTTATCTCAACTCACAGGCTTCACTTTCCCGTTTCTCTCCCCCATCCCGGAGAGGGAGGGGGGAGGGTGAGCGAACGGCTGTGTGGTGTTTGACTGCCAGCCGGGCTAAACCACAACACTCTGAAATCCAAAATTGTAATATGCCAGTGGAGGGCATTGCGGATGTGGCTCCATATGCCGAGCAATGGTCTGCATCACTTTCCGGTTCCAGGTTGTCTTCTTCAGGATCAGACTTTTCAGCATTACAAATGTTAATACCCCTACAATTACCAATATAATTACCGTCTCCAGTAAGGATTTGACCCAATTACTAATATTCCATCCGCTAAAAATTTTGTCCAACCAGCTTGTTGTCATATCTTTCTCTTCCTGTTCTGCATCTCGTTCCACTTGAGCCAGCTGTTCTATGTCACGTTCTACATCATCACATTTGGAATGTGGATGCAGCAATGATCAATATGATCTTTTAGAAATCCGCACACTCCATGCAGTATGTAAATTCCAAGAAATTCCTAATAGCCTGCTTACGTCTTTAACCGCAGATGCAATAAAGTGTGGTCCCCTATCTGAGGATATTCCTAACGGTACCCCAAACCTCAGAATGATTTCCCGCAATAACCATTTTACTGTCTCTTTAGCTTGATTGGTGCGACAGGGAAGGGCCTCTGGCCATCCAGAAAAGGTGTCAACCCCCTACTAACAGATACCTATATCCCCTAGTCCTAGGTAACTCTACAAAATCAGTTTGCCAGTAATCTCCTGGTTCTATTCCTACTCTCACTCTTCCCATTTCAGCATGTTTTCTTGCTACTGGATTATTTTTCAAACAAATCTCACACTTTGATATTACTGACTTTGCCATTGTTAACATATGTGTAGAGACAATGCTATATTTTAAAAATGTTACCATTGCCTCTGCACCCCAGTGACACTCATTATGTCTTATCTGAAGTATTTCCCGCACCTCCAAAGGGGGTAGTACTACTTGGCCCGTAGCGGTTACATACCATCCATCAGAGTTCTTTTGGGCCTTTAGGAGATTTGCTAATTTCTCATCCTCTGGCGAATATCTTGTTTCCTTGGGAAGATTAAGACGAGTGGGGCCTACCTTGAGTGGTACCAAAGCCATCACACTCCACACCTTCCGAGCAATTTGTTGAGCTGCTCGATCTGCCAACCGATTCCCTTCTGATATTTTCGAGGTTCCTCCTTGATGGGCTTTACAGTGCATAATAGCCGCTTGTTTTGGTTTTTGTACCGCATTTATCAAATTTAACACCTCCTCTCGATACCTTATATTGTCCCCTTGTGAGGACAACAGCCCTCTTTCTTTCCACAATGCTCCATGAACATGGACTACTCCAAAGGCATACTTTGAATCTGTCCAAATATTTACCATCTTTTCTTTGCTCAGTTCCAGTGCTCGAGTTAGAGCTATCAGTTCCGCTCGCTGTGCCGATGTTCCAGGTGGTAAAGGTTTTGCTTCAATCACTGTTTTCAGGGTTGTCACTGCGTGCCCTGCATATCGTGTTCCATTTTCCACAAAACTACTACCATCAGTAAAAAGCTCCCGGTCATACCTTTCAAGGGGTACATCCTTCAAATCTTTGCGGCTAGCATGAGTATGTTCGATTATTTCCACACAATTGTGTTCCAATGGTCCTTCTTCTGGAACAGTTCCTAGAAATACTGCTGGATTTAACGAGTTAGTCGTTTTCAAGGTTACATCATCTTGTTCAGTTAATATTGCCTGATATTTCATCATCCAGCTGGGTGATAACCAGTGGCCCCCTTTTTGCTCCAAAACGGTTGTTACCATATGTGGTACAAAAACTTCAATATGTTTTCCCAAGGTAAGTTTCCTTGCTTCCTGGATTAAAAGAACTGTTGCTGCCACTGCCCGCAAACATGAAGGCCACCCTGCACTTACAGCATCCAATTGTTTGGAAAAGTATCCCACAGGTCTTTTCCAGCTTCCCAGTCGCTGGGTTAGTACCCCTAATGCTAGTCGTTGTCTTTCATGTACAAATAACCAGAAATCTTTTGATAAATCTGGTAGACCCAAAGCTGGTTACTTCGTTAGAGCGTCTTTAAGTTTCTTAAAAGCTTCTTTCTGTATTTTTCCCCAAATAAAATTCTGTGCCTTCTAAGCTTCGTAAAGAGGCTTAGCTATAAGTCCATAATCCATTATCCATAGTCTGCACCACCCAGCCATTCCTAAAAAGGCTCTTAGCTCATGGAGATTCTGAGGTTCTGGGATAGCACATATAGCTTTTATCCTATTGATGCCCAGACTTCTTTGTCCCTGAGAGATCTCACACCCCAAATATGTCACAGTTGAGCAAACTATTTGTGCCTTTTCTTTTGAAACTTTATAGCCACCCATTCCTAACTGTTTTAAAATCTCGATGGTTATTTGGGTGCAGAGCGACTCGTTCTCTGTGGCAATCAAAATATCATCTACATATTGTAACAACAAATACTGACTTCTGGGTACCTGTATTTGTCCTTGCGTTGTCCAGATTTCCAGTTCCTTGGCCAGCTGGCTACCAAAGAGGGTCGGGCTATTCTTGAAGCCTTGCGGAAGTCTTGTCCAAGTTAATTGTGTCTTCCATCCACTTTGCGGGTTTTCCCATTCAAAGGCAAATAATTTTCTACTATCTTTATCAAGAGGTATGCAAAAGAAGGCATCCTTTAAATCTATTACGGTAAACCATTTATATTTCTCTCTCACAGATGTTAACGATGTGTAAGGGTTAGCTACTACCAGGTGAATGTCCTTTGTTATTTCATTTATTGCTTTAGGATCTTGTACCAATCTATATTTGCCATTCGGCTTCTTTACTGGAAAAATTGGAGTATTATATTCCGATTTACATTCCTCCAAAATCTGATATTTAAGAAATTTGTCAATAATTTTCACTATCCCCTGCCTAGCTTCTATCTTGAGTGGATATTGTTTGATTCGAACAGGTCTGGCTCCTTCCTTTAATTCCACCTTTACCGGTTGTGCCAGTTTTGACTTTCCTGGTACATCTGTTTCCCATACTGCTGGTATAACTGCATTTTCTACTTCTCTTGGAATTTTAACAAAGGGCTTTGATCATCAGGCTTTGTCCTATTTTGGACTCAGGTACCTTCATTATTAATTCTCTATCCTCAAAGGTTATTGTTGCATCTATTTTTGCTAATAGATCCCGTCCCAAGAGTGGAATCGGGCATTCTGGTACATACAAAAATTCATGGGTTAGTTCCTTACCTCCAAAACGCAAATCAAGAGGTTGTAAGAATGGCCTTTTTTCCTCCTTCCCTGTGGCTCCAATTATTGTAGTCGTCTTATTTCCTAATTGTCCTTTTAAACTATTTAACACTGAATATGTTGCTCCTGTATCTATCAAGAACCTCACTTCCTTATCCCCTAATTGAATCTTTACTAAAGGTTCTTTAGCTGCTTTATGTTCTGTATCTAGTCAGCTACTAAAATCTCCCAGCACCATTGCCTTAACGGCTTCCTGATTCTGAAGCGAATTTCCCGAGAATTGGTCTCTCCTAGACGGACACTCATTTTTCCAATGCCCTTCCTTTTTACAATAAGCACACTGATTCAATCCTAATCTTCCTCCTGGACTTCCACTAAAGTCTCCACGACCCCTTCCTATACTAACTCCCCATCCTCTAACAAATCCTCTTCCTCTCCCTCTGAATCCTTGGTTTCCTTTGCCTTGAATTACTGCTAACAAGTTCTGTTGCTGCCTCCAAGTCGATTCCTTTTCTCTATTGTTATATACTTTCCAGGCTATTTCTAACAACCTATCCATATTTCTCAGATCTGCCCTTGTTCTAATGGGGCTGATGGTGCTACTTCCAAATCTATATTTCCATTGTCCTGTCTATAATACATACCATTTTCTAACACTTGATGCCCTATACAGCGCTTTTCTCCTGTACATGCCTTGCACTGCTCATCAACAGTTATTTTAGCCATCATTATCCCGCAAGCGCGTTGCCACTCAGGCTTATCCCGCAAATAGAAAAATAGCTCTACATATGGAATCTCATCCCACTTGCCTTCTCGCTTACAGAACAACATTAATTGTAAGATAGCATTATATTGCAAGGTTCCATTTTCTGGCCAACTCTCTTGATCTTCTAGTTCATACTGTGGCCACCAAACATTACAGTAATCAACTAATTTACCTTTTCGTAACTCCTGTCCAAAGCCCCCCTCCTTCCAGTGTGCTAGTAAACAGCCCAAAGGGGAAGATCGCGGTACGGGAGTATTGCCGCCCAAAATACCTTTAAGTTTTTCCATTAGAGCTATAGCTTTTTACCAAACCAAACCAGACACTGAACCTGCAGCAAAACCAGACCACTGATGCCGAACTTGCAGCGCTTTCGCGACTGTCTTATGGACGGCGCCTAGGCTTACCACGGGAATTCCCTAGCCCAACCGTGCGTGGCTTTCGCCGCGTCTGACTGGCAGGCTCCCAGACCAGATCAGTACCGATTACCAGAAAACACCTTTTTCTCTTACCCTTCCAGAGGTACGTTGTGAGCAGCGGGGTCGGTTGCGGCCAATGGCTCCCCGAGAAATTCCTCGGTGCCGGCTAGAGCGTGATCAGTTCACGAGCCGCCTCAACAATGCCCACGATGTTCCATCTGGCTCACCAAAATCTTAGCGTTCGTAAAGTCACATAACCACAGAGTTAACACTATTACATTTACAGACTAATTAACACAGAGAAAGAAGCTCCCGTAACCAACAAAAAATTCAAGCCTCTCTCTTCATTTCCTAGCTTTATTTCAACTAGTGGACCTGCTAGGGTAGATGCACCAGGTCCCCGTCATTCCTGACTGTTGTAAGTTTATCCTACAGCCGAAGACAATTTCTTTCTGATATCAGGGGCCGATTGCCCTAGAAAGAGGCTAGCCAATTGCCTCTGTTTGTTTTCTGAAGCCAGGTCCAAATTTTTTGTCTGTTTTAGTTTTTTTTTTTTTTTTCTTCATTGCATTTCAAAGTTGGTCCAAAAATTCAAAAATTCCATAGGGGTTTCTTTTGGACCTTGTTGGAACAGATTCTCAATTCCCAATTTAACCAGATTTTGGTATTTACATAATTTCCGGGGTGATTAGGGTCTCAGTGGGGGGTCGGTCAGGGGAATGCAATCGTTGACAGTTCCCTGAGCGGTCCCATTGGCAATCTGAGCTCACACATGAACTCAGGTTGTTTTAAGAGTTAGCTGCTTTTCTGTTTCCATGACAACTCTCTGGGACCCATCACGGTCCCTCTGCCCCAGAGGGCTCACACCCGCGATTTTGAGATCTCAGCCTCGGGTTGAGGCGGAACTACTAACATTCCTACATCCTCTTTCCCTGCTCATTCAACTTCAAACAGCTCTGTTAAATACTACATGCCACACAACCTTTAACGCCTTCAACAACCCTTTTAACACTTCCTTTATCTTTCTCCAGCCTGTACTTTTCTAATGCCAACACCAAAGGCTCAGTCAGGGGCCAACTTAATCCCATACCTTTTCCCTCCACGATGCTGAAACAACATATCAGTATACAACATTTCATCCTATTTTCCTTCTCTCCTCAAAAACAACATTAATTGCAAGACACTGTTATAGTCGATTGACCCATAAAGTGGCCATTTAGTTTATATAGTGGCCACCATTGACTGCAATACTTAGTGAAAGTCCTCTTGCTTTCTGTGCCCCCCATTTCTAACAATATCCTTCCAACGTGCCAATATGCACCCAAGGAGGCTTTCTTTAAAACGTCTTTGTTTTGGATATTACCCATTCCCTTTTATTTATTTATATTAGTTACTGTCCCTTGTTTCAATTTCCACGCAAACCTTTGTATTGCAGGTTTTTGCCATCTTTTCCTAATCTTCTTCCCAAACGTCCCAATTCCCTGGGATTAAACTCTTTTTTCCATATACAAACTTTACTATTTCAGATTCTTAATGAGCCCCGTTCCAATCATAAATCCACAGGATTTCGGGAAAACACCTGAAGCACTCAGCCTTCCGTCTTCTAGACAAACAATACCACCTTTTTCACAAAATTTACATTTCAACAAGACCGAATTTCAAGCCGAATGCTAATTTTCCTCATGCACTTTGTTAGTAAGCCCCCACAAAACAAGGAATCACTCCTGTGTATCCATCAATATGGGGGTTTAAAAAGGTATTGAGGCCTAAATAAATTCGCTCTCCCCCTTCTTACCAAATTCCCAGGGCTCAAGCCCGAACCACCAAAGAAGTGACTCTCTGTGTTCTACCGCTTTGATAATCAGTCAGCCCCCCCCCCCCCCCCGATACTTGGGAAACTGACCAAACACCACCGCGAATATACCAAAACTTCTAAACTGTTACTTTTATAATGCTCCCACCTTCCTCCTTGTCACACTCAAAACACTTAAGCCTTTCGGTCTGTCATGTACTTTGGTCGTCTCTGGCCATTCCCCTCGGGGGGAATTCGTGTGAGAAACACTCTGTAGCCAATAACTTAGGCTCAGGCGAGGATCTCAGTGAAGTAGTAATTTATTCGCGATTGCAATGGCGGGTGCCCCACAAGCAGGAGAGCGCGCCTACTAGTTCCAAAACACAGTTTATATACTTTTTGATGACAGGACCCTCCCCTGTTTCCCCACTGGAGTGGGTAATCCAGGTTCACAATCTATCTGATGCTTCACAGACAATGCCTGGCCTTCAGTTGCCGGCCTGTTTTTGAGGTGGTAATATTTTCTCCCCTTATCTGGCTTGACTTAACATAGTGATTTTCACCTGATTGCTCTAAGGAGTCTGGTTGTCTGCATTTACGAGGTCACCTGCTGAGCTTTCTTATCACTGTAAGCATATCTCAATACCACATTCCTTCCTTCTAAACAATGTAACTCTGCAAAAACAACATTTCTATTCCCACATTTGGAACTCCGCACTCGCTTTGCAGCGATGCTGCGTTTCTCACAGCACAATCACGCAATCACACAGAGAGGCCCCTTGCACTTCTCGTTCATACCACAAGAATATATCACTTAAAACAACAACCAAACTTGTTTGTATCGTCTCTGGCTGTGTTCCTCCTGGAGTAACTCACTTCACAACAATACTTTGTCTCAAACACATACACTTACACAAATGCTTTCAACATACGCCTATACATATTCATAACTTGTTCCCGCTTCATATTAAAATTAGTTCCAAGGAGTCATTTCCATAAACTCCTCCCATCTGCGCTTGCGCAGTGTCTCCTGGTGGTGGTCATCAGGGGTCGTGGGGATGAAGGTTGATGACTCTTCCTCGTCACCGCTAGTTGACCTCTTGTCTTTGCGCAGACTCAGTTGCTCCTTGGCTCTTGTCCATCCGCAGGACCAGTTTCTACCAGTTTCTTAAGATAGACTCACACTCTTAATAAGAGACTGACCTTGGTAAGGGGACCAGGGCTTCTTGCTTTAGTTAATTTGCACAATGCACCATAGTTAGCAAAGACACTAAGTAGCATCCTGGTTTAATGCCATCAGCACTCTATCTCTACTTGATAAGGTTCTCCTACCTCCCTCTCTCATAAGCACTGCTCAGCAGCAACTCAAGCATCTCTGTGTTATCAAAACTATTCTAATTACAAATCAAAAACATAGCACGATGTGAGCCACTGTGAAGTAAGTTAACTCTATCCTAGCCAGACCCAGTATAAGTGTGTGCCCTCCATGGGCAGCAGTTTTCTGGCAGGAACCTGCTCCTCTGTGGGCTCCTTGCCATGGGCTGCTGTTCCTGCCAGCAGCCTGCTTCGAAGTGGGCTCGCCGGGGGCTGTAACTTTCTTCAGGGCATATCCACCTGCTCTATTGTGGTCCCCTTCACAGGCTACAGGGCTATATGCTCTGGTGCCTGGAGCACCTTCTTCACTGACCTCAGCGTCTGCACAATTGTTTCTCATGCTTCCCACTCCCCCCTTCCTCCTCAGCTTTGGGCAGTGGTGGGTCTGTTTTGGAGCTGGCTGGAACCAGATCAGTCTGATGTGGAGGTGCAGCTACTGGTCTCTTTTTACAGAGGCAACACCTTCCCCCATCCCCCCCCCGACACTTTTTTAAAAACTTTTTAAACGTTTGGCACAGCAGCAGTTAATGAGGATATTTCATTACTTCAGATGTAATAGTGGTCTAGTAATAGAGATTGATCTAAAAGAATGCCTTGCGTGTCACACAAGTAACTCGTGTTTAACTATTGGATTTTTATAATAAAAAATAGATTATTTCAATAAATCATCTATTCCTCTGACTGTGCTGGCTGTGTTTGTTCTGATTTCATGTTATTCTCTACCTAATGCGGAGGAAAACCTTGCTCAGAAAGGAAGGTTTATCATGAAGCATGCTAGTGCTTAACTTCTCATTGCTTCATATCCATACCTTCACCCACGTGCACCGTTACAAACTAAAAAATAAATTTAGAGAAAACACCTTTTTCCTCCCCTATGTTCTGACCTATCTTATAAATTGCACTGAATCTAGCTGCTTTGGTGTGACATGAATTTGAATGGAGAGGCAGATTCCATCCTAAACCAGTGAACCTGGTGTTGTGGTTTAACCCAGCAAGCTCCCAAGTACAGTGTAGCTGTTTGTTCACTCCCGCATAGTGGGATTGAGGGAGAGAATCGTGTGTGTGTTGAGATACACAGTTTAATAGGACAGAAAAGGAAGGGAAAATAATAGTAATAAAAATACAAAACAAGGCACAAGGCAATTGCTTACCACCTGCCAACCGATGCTCAGTCAGTCCCTGAGTAACTGGCCAACTCATCCTAGTTGTGTTTCTGTGCATGATGTCATGTGGTATGGAATATCCCTTTGGCCAGTTTGGGTCAGCTGTCCTAGCTCTGTCCCCTCCCAGCTTCTTGTGCACCCCCAGCCTCCTTGCTGGCAGTGCAGCACAAGAAGCTGAAAAGCCCTTACCTCTGTGTAAGTACTGCTCTGCAACAACTAAAACATCAGTGTGTTATCAGTGTTGTTTTTCTCCTAAATTAAAAGCACAGCACTATACCAGCCACTATTTGGAAAATTACCTCTCTTCCAGCTGAAACCAGAATGATATCCACCCCTTATTCTGTACCATCTGCGTCATGCTCAGGTCCCACGCTTTCTAAACCATCACAATTAATCGCCACCACCCTTTCTGTCTTTTGATATATGCATGCAGTTTTAATTCTTTTAGTCTTTGGGTTATCCCTATAAGATGTCCATGTTGAGTTCATTTAGTCCATGACTTTGGGCTCCATCTGTCATACCATCTCTTCTGCCCTGAAGGACTGTTGTGCAGTGTTGAATTGTTGCATGCTGAAGCTAGCTCTGGTTCTGTCACCTCTGTGCGTTGCTTGGTTCCATCAAAACTCATTGATTTGGATGATTCTCACTCTAATACCATTGGCATAGTAGTGATGTCATACGACATTTTATATATAAAAAACATTTGGCGTTATACAATTCAACTCCTGGGCTATTCTCACCCAACATCAAATCCCCTTGAGGTGCTCATTGGACTTCCCTATCCTTCTGCATTATATACCAAGTGCACCCAGGTCTTTCAGCAAAAGCAATCCCACGGATGGGTTTGTCTTTGCCCGAGGCAGGAATAACGCAAGCTATCTTCCCCAGAATGTTTTTTTTTTTTTTAATGTGTGGTGGTTTTACTGTGCTAGGCAGCTGAACACCACAACCGCTCTCTCACTCCCCCTCCTTAGAAGAGGAGGGGAAGCAGTAAAGGAAAGAACAACTCACGGGTTGAGATAAGGATAATTTAATTAAAAGGAAAAAAATAATTATTAAGGAAAGATTATTATTAATTAAACAATTTAACGAAAGGGGAAAAGGGAGGGGAAAAGGGAAAAAACTAAACAAAACAAGTAAAGGCTATGTGGAAGTGCAGAGGAAAGAAATTACTCTCTACTTCCCACAAATGAGCGATGCTTGACCATGTCCTTGAAGCAGGGCCTCAACGCACGTAGCCGGTGTTTGGGAGGACAGACGTTTTTGCAATGAGAGCCCACCCCTCCCCTCTTCTTCCTTTTTCCACCTTTTATTGCTGTGTGACATCATATGGTATGGAATATCCCTTTGGTTGGTTTTGGTCAGCTGCCCTGGTGATGTTTCTTTCTCACTTTTTTGCCCACCCCCTAGGAGGGTTAGAGAGAGTCCTGATGCTGTGCCAGCACTGCTCAGCAGCAGACACAGCACTGGTGTGATACCACTGCTGTTCTAGCTACAGGTGCAGAGCACAGCACTGTATGGGCTGCCGCAGGGAAAGTTAACATCTCAGCCAGACCCAGCACAATGTGTACCACAGGGACTTTATCCCCTTCTGTAGTATGTAGGGGTTTTGATTGAGCAGGTCTGGCTTAGTTAGCAGATCCCCTGGTGTTAACTAACCAGGTGGCCTTTGCTAAGTGTGTATCCCAATGTTTGAATGTCCCGGCACCTATTGCTTTCAGTGTAGTCTTTCACAGTCCATGTATTGTTTGATTTTCCCAGAAGCTGCTGCATGATAGAGGATGTGATATATCCACTCAATACTGTGCTCTTTGGCCCAGGTATCTATGAGGTTGTTTCAGAAATGAGTCCCATTGTTTGACTCAATTCTTTCTGGAGTGCCATGGAGCCATAAGACTTGCTTTTTAAGGCCCAGGGTATTGTTTCCGGCAATGGTGCGATGCACAGTGTGTGTTTCCAGCCATCCGGTGGTTGCTTCCACCATTGTAAGTACATGGCGCTTGCCATTGTGGGTTTGAGGGTGTGTGATATAATCAGTGTGCCAGGTCTCCCCATGTTGATATTTCAGCCATTATCCTCCATACCAAAGAGGCTTTAATTGCTTGGCTTGCTCGATTGCAGTGCATGTTTCACGTTCATAGATAACCTGTTGCTGTGGTTTAACCTGGCCGGCAGCTAAGTACCACACAGCCATTCGCTCATCCTCCCCACTCCCTCTCTGGGATGGGGGAGAAAAATGGGAAAATGAAGCCTGTAGGTTGAGATAGAGACAGTTTATTAAGACAGAAAAAAAAATAATAATGATAATAGTACTACTACTTTTAATGTGTACAAAACAAGTGATGCACAATGCAATTGCTCACCACCCGCTGACCGATGCCCAGCCTATCCCCGAGCAGCCGGCCCCCCCCACCCCGGCCAGCCACCCCTATATATTGTTCAGCATGACGTCAGATGGTATGGAATACCCCTTTGGCCAGTTTGGGTCAGCTGTCCTGGGTCTGTCCCCTCCCAGCTCCTGCTGCACCCCTAGCCTGCCTGCTGGCAGGACAGAGCGAGAAGCTGAAAAGTCCTTGGCTTGGTGTAAGCACTGCTCTGCAACAACCAAAACATGAGTGTGTTATCAGCGCTCTTCTCATCCTAAATCCAAAACATAGTACCCTGCCAGCTACTAGGAGGAAAATTAACTCTGTCCTAGCTGAAACCAAGACACTTGTGCAATGGTGTCCACGGTCATGTTCATCCCACGATCACGAGCCCATCTATATGTTGCATCTTTTCCTTGATGGCATTTGGGGATCCCATTGTTTCTCCCAGCAGAATGGGTCTCCCCAGGCATCCGGAATTCACTCAGAGTCAACTCTTGTTTAAAGCAACAAGAATTTAATGTTATGCATATATTTTCTGATAAAAAGTTCAGAATTGTTATCCGGTGTGCAATAAGACAGTCTACACACTAGGTCAATAAATTGTTTATTTCAGAATTTCACAAGTCTGGGTACCAGCTGGTTTCCTTCAAATCTGGCACACCTACGGATTTTCTGCGCCACTCTTTATGCAGTGCCTTATCAATACGTTTACATGTTGGTATAATCCCCTAGCCTCTGGCTGGTTACATAATTTGCATACTGCTGACGTAACAGAATCATTTTGCGCATCCTCAGAGAGGAAGGGTCACTTGTTGGGCTGGGATCTCCCAGCCTAGGGGTGTGATTTTTACTATTATAATGAGGATAGTTAATGGATAGTTCACGTTAGACTACTCCTCATCGTTGATTTTCAGCCAATTATTCACGTTATGTTGATTGGTGACATATTCAAGGACATACGTCAGGATGTTTCCCTCAAGAATGTCAACGGAATGGTCTTTCTGATTAGCAGTTCCTCAGTTAATCATTTAGGCATCTCCAAGGCTTGGGTCATCTAACCCTTTCCTCAAAGTACATATTTTATCTCTTTCACAGAAAGGAGAGTTAACTACTGGTATCGTAATTCCCCCCTTTGAGACTTATCTAACCTCCTAAAGTTCGCTAATTTTGAGAAACATTTACATGTGCACTGTATTAACACACATACAAACAAAGAAAACTACTTCTGTAATTAGTAGGACTAAAATTTTCTTTACCTACAATTTTAGAGCTGGAAATCAAGAAGTCAACCATTGCCAGGCTGGCAGTAAACTCATATGAAACTATCAATGCAAAATGGGTGTTTTGGCTCTAGGGATTCAAAAACACTTCTTGGTTTCCTTCACTCCCTGGCTTCCTGAGTACACTCAACCAAAAAAGGACTAATAATGCTTTTAACCCCTTCATTTTCTAATTTAAAGAAACTTATACCTTCACACAGAAAGTATATGTGTGTGTATATATATATTTATAGGATAGACACAATAATAGAGATGCACTTCAATTTATACAATATCAGACTTTACATTTATAATCGATTAACTTTGGTGATTTTCAACTTTGAAGGCCCCATTATTTCAGTTTTCCATAGCTGTGGATGAGTAGCTTTCACTTGGGTATAATGAATACACGAATCACAGAGTTGCTTGGGTTGGAAGGGACCTTAAAGATCATCTAGTTCCAACCCTCCTGCCATGGGCAGGGATACCGCCCACTAGAGCAGGTTGCCAGGTCCTCATCTAACCTGGTCTTGAACACATCCAGGGATGGCGCATCCGCAACCTCTGGGCAACCTGTTCCAGTGCCTCATCACTCTCTGAATATAGAATTTCCTCCTAACATCTCATCTAAATCTCCCCTCTTTCAGTTTAAAACCATTCCCCCTTGTCCTATCATTGTCTTCCTGAGTAAAAAGTCACTCTCCATCTTTTTTATAAGCCCTCTTTAAGTATTGAAAGGCTGCAATGATGTCTCCTCAGAGCCTTCTTTTCCTCAGGCTGCACACCCCCAGCTCTCTCAGCCTTTCTTCATAGGAGAGATGTTCCAGCCCTCTGATCATCTTTGTGGCTCTCCTCTGGACCCGCTCTAACAGGTTCAATTCCTTCTTGTGCTGGGGGGCCCCAGACCTGGATGCAGCACTCTAGGTGCTGCGGTTGTGGTGGAGTTCAGCTGCCCAGGTGTGTAAAACCACCACACAACTGTGTCCCATATATTTTATCTTTGTTTTCCATAGGGCATAGATTCCAGTCTCTGAAACTAGTTCATCTTTATCACTTTGTTGGTCTAGTCATTGAGTATTTTCTCCATATGGTTGCTTTCCTGGTGGTCTGTTCAGTCGCTGGGGGGTGGGTCCTTGGGCACTCCTGCTGCAAATGTCACATATTCCCACAGTAGTAGCAATCTCTATTTTCTCCCCTATTGTTCCTCTCCCTATATCCGTTTCCCCTTCCTTGAACCAATCCAGGGCCTAACTTTCACCTTCCTCGGACTCCTCTATTTTCTCCTCTAGCCTGCAATTTCCTTGCGAGTGCTGATGCCAATAAAGTAGCTTCCTGTTTCTTGATTCTTTATCGTTCTTTCATCATTTCCACCTTTTGTTTTTCCTCTAACCCGTCGTAAAGAAATATCACTGTGCTCAAAATCTTTTGCAACGTCTCCCGTTGCCAACCCAGCATATGTTCCTTAAAATATTTACGAATGTCTGGAGCAGCTTGATCTACAAAAACATTTATGGCTAGGACATCATTACAGTTCTGGGGAGTCATCCCCCCATGTTTGAGCAACAGTTGATGTAATAACCCCCAGAAATCACTTGGGTATTCATCTACTCATTGTCTGCTCTCCTGTACCATGGCCCAGTTCACCACTACTGCACACCCTTGAATGGCCTCTACCAAATTTCTCAGAGCTGTTTGACATGCTGCTTAATCCCATGGATGATTATAGTCCGAATTGGCGTCATTCAGGGGCCAAGGATTCCTATTTTCATAGAATCATAAAATGGCACGGGTTGGGAAGGACCTTAAAGATCATTTAGTTCCAGCCCCCATGCCATGGGCAGGGAAGCCACCCACTAGATCAGGTTGCCCAGGGCTTTATCCAACTTGGTCCTGGACACCTCCAGGGATGGAGCATCCACAACCACTCTAGGCAACCTGTTCCAGTGCCTCACTACTTCCTCCTAACATCTCATCTAAATCTCCCCTCTTTTAGTTTAAAACCATTTCCCCTTGTCCTGTCACTATCTGCCTGAGTAAAAAGTCATTCTCCATCTTTTTTATAATCCCTCTTTAAGTATTAAAAGGCCATAATGAGGTCTCCTCAGAGTCTTCTCTTCTCCAGGCTGAACATCCCCAGCTTTCTCAGCCTGTCTTCATAGGAGAAGAGTTCCAGCCCTCTGATCATCTTTGTGGCCCTCCTCTGGACCCACTCTAACAGCTCCACATCCTTCTTGTGCTGGGGACCCCAGACCTGGATGCAGTACTCCGGTTGGGGCCTCGCAGCGGCAGAGCAGAGGGGGACAAACCCCTCCCTCGACTTGCTGGTCACTCCTCTGTTGATTCAGCCCAGGATGCAGTTGGCCTTCTGGGCTGCAATCACACACTGCCAGCTCATGTCGAGCTTTACATCCAACAGAACCCCTCAAGTCCTTCTCTGCAGGGCTGCTCTCAATGAGTTCGTCACTCAGTCTGTACTCCTGTCTGGGATTTTAACAGTCCATTGTACCTCTCAGTCTTCCCAGAGGCTTGTGGGTGATAGGGGATGTGATACACCCACTCAATGCCATGCCTCTTGGCCCAGGAAGTGACAAGATTGTTTCAGAAGTGACTCCCATTGTCCGACTCAATTCTCTCTGGTGTACCATCATGCCACAGCACTTGCCTTTCCAGGCCCAAGATGGTTTCGGGCGGTGGCATGGTTTACTGAGTATGTTTCCAGCCACCAGTAGTTGTTTCTACCATGGTAAGTATGTAACGTTTGCCTTGGCGGGTTTGTAGGAGTGGTCCGATATAGTCAATTTGCCAGGGCTCACCATATAGAAATCCTAGATGACGCCCCCTATTCCAGGGATATTATACCCTCGTGGCTTGCTTGATTGCAGCACAGGTTTCACACTCATGGGTGAATGGTGTGATGGCCTCAATGGTCAGGTCCACCCCTCGATCACGAGCCCATCTGTATGCGGCACCCCTCCCCAGATGTCCTGATGTTTCATGGGCCCATCATAGAATGAATCATAGAATGGCTTGGATTGGAAGGGACCTCAAAGATCATCTAGTTCCAACCCCCCCTGCCATAGGCAGGGATGCCACCCACTAGATCAGGTTTGCCAGAGCCTCATCTAACCTGGTCTTGAACACCTCCAGGGATGGCGCATCCACAACCTCTCTGGGCAACCTGTTCCAGTGCCTCACCACCCTCTGAGTGAAGCATTTCCTCCTAACCTCTCATCTAAATCTCCCTTCTTTTAGTTTAAAGCCATTCTCCCTTGTCCTGTCATCTGACTGAGCAAAGAGTCGCTCTCCATCTTTTTTATAAGCCCCTTTAAGTACTGAAAGGATGCAATAAGGTCACCCCAGAGCCTTCTCTTCTGTAGGCTGAACAGCCACAGCTCTCTCAGCCTTTCTTCATAGGAGAGCTGCTCCAGCCCTCTGATCATCTTTGTGGCCCTCCTTTGGACCTGGACCCGTTCTAACAGATCAACATCCTTCTTGTGCTGGGGGCTCCAGACTCAGATGCAGTACCTCAAGTGGGGCCTCACAAGGGCAGAGTAGAGGGGGACAGTCACTTCCCTTGACCTGCTGGCCACACCTCTTTTGATGCAGCCCAGGATGCAGTTGACCTTCTGGGCTGCAATCACACACTGCTGGCTCATGTCGAGCTTTACATCCAACAGAACCCTTCAAGTCCTTCTCTGCTGGGCTGCTCTCAATGAGTTCTTCTCCCAGTCTGCACTCATGTCTGGGATTGCCCCGGCGCAGCACCTTGCACTTGGATTTGTTGAACCTCATTAGGTTCACGTGGGCCCACTTCTCAAGCTTGTCCATGTCCCTACCTTCTATTGTATCAACCTTACCACTCAGCTTGGTCTCATCTGCACATTTGCTGGGGGTGCACTCAGTCCCACTGTCTGTGTCATTGATGAAGATATTAAACAATACCGGTCCCAGGATAGACCCCTGAGGTACAACAGTTGTCACCGGCCTCCACTTGGACGTAGAACCATTGACCACCAACATAGAGCCATTGACCACCATACATTGACCATTGAGCTACAAACAGCTCACCCTTACATCCCCAGTCTAGGTCCACCTGAGCCACTTCTGTTTTCAAAGTTCAATCCACCTCTTTGTTATTCTAATGTTCTTCAGTGGCATGACTCTTAGGCATGTGAGCATCTACATGACATACTTTTATAGCCATGTTCTCTACCCAGGCAGCAGTATCTTGCCACAGGGCAGCAGCCCAGATGGGTTTGCCCCTGCGCTGCCAGTTGTTCTGTTTCCATTGCTGTAACCACCCCCACAGATCATTTGCCACCATCCACAGAATCACAGAATCACAGAATTGTCTAGGTTGGAAGAGACCTCCAAGATCATCTAGTCCAACCTCTGTCCTAACACTAACAAAACCTCCACTAAACCATATCACTAAGGACTACATCTAAACGTCTTTTAAAGACCTCCAGGGATGGCGACTCAACCACTTCCCTGGGCAGCCCATTCCAATGCCTAACAACCCTTTCAGTAAAGAAGTTCTTCCTAATATCCAACCTAAACCTCCCCTGGCGCAGCTTTAGCCCATTCCCCCTCATCCTGTCACCAGGCACGTGGGAGAATAGACCAACCCCCACCTCTCTACAGCCTCCTTTAAGGTACCTATAGAGAGCGATGAGGTCTCCCCTGAGCCTCCTCTTCTCCAGGCTAAACAAGCCCAGCTCCCTCAGCCGCTCCTCGTAAGACTTGTTCTCCAGACCCCACACCAGCTTCGTTGCCCTTCTCTGGACTCTCTCGAGCACCTCCATGTCCTTCTTGTAGCGAGGGGCCCAAAACTGAACACAGTACTCAAGGTGCGGCCTCACCAGAGCCGAGTAAAGGGGGACAATCACCTCCCTAGACCTGCTGGCCACACTGCTTCTTATACAAGCCAGGATGCTGTTGGCCTTCTTGGCCACCTGAGCACACTGCTGGCTCATATTCAGCTGCCTATCAACCAGTACTCCCAGGTCCTTCTCTGCCAGGCAGCTTTCCAACCACTCATCTCCCAGCCTGTAGCGCTGCTTGGGGTTGTTGCTCCCCAGGTGCAGGACCCAGCACTTGGCCTCGTTGAACTTCATACAGTTGACCTCAGCCCATCGGTCCAGCCTATCCAGATCCTCCTGCAGAGCCTTCCTTCCCTCGGGCAGATCGACACACGCACCTAACTTGGTGTCGTCTGCAAACTTACTGAGGGTGCACTCGATCTCCTCGTCCAGGTCATCGATAAAGATATTAAAGAGGACCGGCCCCAGCACTGAGCCCTGGGGGACTCCACTAGTAACCGGCCTCCAACTGGATTTGGCTCCATTCACCACAACTCTTTGGGCCCGGCCATCCAGCCAGTTTTTAACCCAACGAAGCGTACGCCAGTCCAAGCCGCGAGCAGCCAGTTTCTTGAGGAGAATGTTGTGGGAAACGGTGTCAAAAGCCTTACTGAAGTCAAGGTAGATCACATCCACAGCCTTCCCCTCATCCACCAGGCGCGTCACTTGGTCATAGAAGGAGATCAGGTTCGTCAAGCAGGACCTACCTTTCATAAACCCATGCTGACTGGGCCTGATCGCCTGGTTGCCCTTCAAGTGCCGCGTGACGACATTCAAGATAATCTGCTCCATGAGCTTCCCTGGCATTGAGGTCAAACTAACAGGCCTATAGTTCCCCGGGTCTACCCTCCGGCCCTTCTTGTAGATGGGCGTCACATTTGCTAGCCGCCAGTCGACTGGGACCTCTCCTGATAGCCAGGACTGCCAATAAATGATGGAAAGCGGCTTGGCCAGCTCCTCCGCCAGTTCTCTCAGTATCCTCGGGTGGATCCCATCCGGCCCCATCGACTTGCGTACATCCAAGTGCTGTAGCAGGTCGCCAACCATTTCCTCGTGGATAGTGAGGGCCACATCCTGCTCCCCATCCCCTTCCACCAGCTCAGGGTACCAGGTATCCAGAGAACAACTGGTCTTGCCGCTAAAGACTGAGGCAAAGAAGGCATTGAGTACCTCAGCCTTTTCCTCATCTTTTGTAACTAAAAATCCATGAGTCAGCGTAGAGATACAGTACTGGCCACTTTTCTCTTTCATCAATTTCTAGGGCCAGTTGCATGGCTTTCACTTCTGCATACTGACTCGACTCACCTTCCCCTTCCATGGCCTCCACAACTCGTCGTGTGGGGCTCCACACAGCAGCTTTCCATTTCCGATGGCTCCCTACCACGCGACAGGATCCATCAGTGAGCAACACATACTGCTTTCTGTCTTCTGGCAACTCATTATATGGTGGTGCCTCTTTGGCACGAGTTACCTCTTTGGTCAATACTCCACTTACTCTACGTAGCGTCGGTTGCATGGTGTGTAGTGGGGATTTTCCCTTTGAACATCCAATATAACACAGGTAGCCGTGGTGCCAAGAGGAGCTGTGCTTCTGTACCAACAACTTCTGAAGCAGCTCAACCCCCCCTCATATGCTGTTAGTATCTCCTTTTCAGTTGGGGTGTATTTGGCTTCTGATCCTCGATAGCCCTGGTTCCAGAACCCCAGAGGTCGACCTCGAGTTTCTCCTGGGGTCTTCTGCCAGAGGCTCCAGGTGAGGCCATGCTCCCCAGCTGCAGTGTAAAGTATGTTTTGCACAGCTGGTCCTGTACAAACAGGCCCAAGGGCTACTGCACGAGCTATTTCTTGTTTGATTTGTTCAAAGGCCTGTTGTTGCTCGGGGCCCCACTCGAAATAGTTCCTCTTTCGAGTCACTCGATATAGAGGACTCCCAAGCTGACTGTAGCCTGGAACATGCATTCTCCAGAACCCCACAAGGCCTAGGAAAGCTTGTGTTTCCTTTTTGCTAGTTGGTGGAGACATAGCAGTTATTTTGTTGATCACATCCATCGGAATATGGCGATATCCATCCTGCCATTTTACCCCCAAGAATTTGCATTATTTTCTTCTCTTTCTCAATAACTTTTTCTGCTGTGTTGCCCCACACGATGATATCATTGATGTATTGCAGGTGTTCGGGAGCTTCCCACTGTTCCAGTGCAATCTGGATTAGTCCATGGCAAATGGTAGGGCTGTGTTTCCACCCCCTGGGGTAGTCGATTCCAGGTGTACTGGACACCCCTCCAAGTGAAAGCAAACTGTGGCCTGCATGCTGCTGCCAAAGGGATGGAGAAAAATGCATTAGCAATGTCACTTGTGGCATACCACTTGGCTGCCTTTGACTCAAGTTCGTATTGAAGTTCTAGTATGTCTGACACAGCACTTGTGCCAGACTATGCTGTTCTAGGTACAAGTGCAGAGCACAACACTATATGGGCTGCTGCAGGGAAATATATCTCCATCCCAGGTAGACCCAGTACAATCCCCCATTGCCACAGCGTTTGGGATAACGTGGGGTACCGTAGTACATATTCATACTCGCTCTGCGGATGAGTAAGATTTAGCCATCGAATGGGTTAAAGCTGATCCCAATCTGACTGTCCTTTCCTTTTTTACCTTATCGCAATTTTTCTGACCTCCCTCTAGGTGGGGTGTTTTCTTGCCCACTCTTTTCATACATATGAGGAGTCCATTTGATAAGGATGCTTATCTTCCAGGCGATACTGAAGGAAGGTTAATTTCTGATGATTGAAGGTCCCATGCAGTGGTCGCTGCAGTTGTGAGTCTCCATCCTGGGTATAGAAAGGCCACCCTTCTTTATATAGGGTCATAGCTCACTTCTTCGATAGTCCAGCAGTCCCATCTATTTTTTTTTCTTCCATTTTCTAACACTTTTATTAAAGGGGTCCCTTTTTCTAATCCTGGGACATTCCTCATATTTTCTGAGGACTCTAAGATCTGCTTCATTCTTACACTGATCAGGCTGTGCACGTCTCCCTGCAGCTTTCTCTTTTTCTCTTTCTCTTCTTGAGGGACTCTAACCCCTGTTAAAGGAACTGCACTAGCCTCACCAGTCATGGATTCTCACACCGCTGGAGACTTTATCCACTAGGACTTTGCAGCCCCTTCATGGAGGGCAACTCCAGTGAGCTGACAGGTACCCTGTTTCAATTCCCACATGCACACACACACAGTTCCTTTCACCCTGAATTTCCTGATGCTGCAGCAAGGGAGTGGCTCAAATCCACCCTGGTATGAGCAGGGACTCGAACCCACCCTGGCATGAGGAGGGACTTCAACCCCCACCTTGTTTCTGTATATTATCATTCACCTGTCATTGCTGCTCGGCCTGGAGGTCCCAAAAGGGAAATTCCCTTTTATTGTGGCTCTGGATATCCAAGTCCAAACAGCTCACAATGGTGAAGTGACCTAGAGTCCCATGTGGGGTGCCAGAAGTTTTAGGGGATCCCATTGTTTCCCCTAGCAGAATGGGTCTCTCCAGGCATCCGGAATTCACTCGCAGAGTCAACTCTTTTAATGTAGTGAGAATTTAATGGTACCCATATATCATCTTGAGCTGGGTGCCTCCAAGTGTTATCCGTAGGTTCATGCCTGGTGTGCCTAGCCAATAAGTACACAGAGTTGGAATCTACACGAAGGTCTTTTAATTAATTCTTCACAGAATCAGGTGCTTGGTGATTTTTCACAAAGCAAGCACATCTCTGACTTGAAGTACTGTTATTTATACACAGCTAACTTGTGAAACTATCTCCCTAGCTATTTCTGATTGGTTGTCCTAGCTCAGCTAGCTTATCTCCTATTGAGTATGCATGTTACAGAGGACTGGGGGATTGATGGATACACGCACCTACACACACATGGCCCAAATCCCACATTTCTATACATTTCCATTTTGATGGGTGTGTTTGTTAATAATTATGCTAATGACCCTTAATGAGCAAAAGGTTGCTATGGGTCAGTCTGGAATCTTCCTTTAGCCGCTTCCTTGTTCTTGCTTTCATCCCTTATCTCCTTTGTTTTTTCTAGCTCAAGTCTACGAGTCTCCTTGTTTTCTTCAGCTCAGGACTACACAAGGAGGGACCCCACTCAAGAGTTTCTCTAGGTTCTTATATCCATAAAATCTTCATATTGTCTGCTATAGTCCAATCAGTTCTTGACACATATATGTTATGTTCCTTCAGATTGGTGGTTCTTTGATGCGGGGCAGGATGGCTTCTGTTATCTTCCAGGTATGGCTCTCATCCAATGCTCTCCTTGGTTAGCACATTCCCCCTCCCCCCGTCTGCATCACCCAGGCCCCAGCACAATTCTGCTCATTGGTGCTCAATCACCACTTATGCAGAGCTCATACAATGGGGCCTTAGGTTTCACCAAATTTACTCTACTAATGTCAAACAATAGCTACCTCAGATCCTTACAAAACAGTGTCTTGTTTCCCTTTCAATGGCTTGAGGTGTCATGGGCCCATCGAGCTATAAATAACTCACCCTTATGTTGCCAGTCCAGATCTACCTGAGACACTTCAATCTTAGCAGCCCGATCCACCTGCTGGTTGTTTTGATGTTCTTCAGTAGCCCGATTCTTGGGTATGTGAGCATGTACGTGGCATACTTTTACAACCAGGTTCTCTACCCAGGAGGCAATATCTTGCCACAGTGCAGCAGCCCAGATGGGTTTACCTCTGCGCTGCCAGTTGCTCTGCTTCCATTGCTGTAACCACCCCCACAGGGCATTTGCTACCATCCAGGAATCAGTATAGAGAGAGAGAACTGGCCACTTTTCTCGTTCAGCAATATCTAAAGCCAGCTGGATGGCTTTCACTTCTGCAAATTGTCTCAATTCACCTTCTCCCTCAGCAGTTTCTGCAACTCGTCGTGTAGGACTCCATACAGCAGCCTTCCACCTCCGATGCTTTCCCACAATATGACAGGACCCATCAGTGAACAGGGCATATTGCTTCTTATTTTCTAGTAGCTTGTTGTACAGTGGGGCTTCTTCAGCACAGGCTACCTCCTCCTCTGATGATATCCCAAAGTATTTGCCTTCTGGCCAGTCCATAATCACTTCCAAGATTCCTGGGCAACTGGGGTTTGCTATTTGATCCCACTGAGTAATCAGTGCAACCCACTTGCTCCATGTAGCATCAGTTGCATGATGTGTAGAGGGGACCCTTCCTTTGAACATCCAGCCTAGTACCGGCAGTTGGGGTGCCAGGAGGAGCTGTGCTTCAGTACCGACCACTTCCAAAGCAGATCAAACTCCTTCATATGCTGACATTATCTCTTTTTCAGTTGGAGTGTAGCAGGCCTTGGATCCCCTGTATCCCCGACTCCAAAACTCTAGGGGTCGACCTCGAGTTTCCCCAGGCTCTTTCTGTCAGAGGCTTCAGATGGGGCCGTTCTCCCGAGGTACAGGGCAAAGTTGTCCTACTCAGACTGTCCCAAGGGCTACTGCATGAACTATCTCCTGTTTAATTTGTTCAAAGGCTTGTCGTTGCTCAAGGCCCCATTTGAAATCATTCTTCTTACGGGTTACTTGATAGAGCGGATTTACAATCAGACTGTAATTTGGAATATGCATTCTCCAAAACCCCACGACACCTAGGAAAGTTTGTGTTTCTTTTTTGCTAGTTGGTGGAGACATAGCTGTTATTTTGTTGATCACATTCATTGGGATCTGATCAAATTCATCTTGCCATTTTACTCCTATTCCTTTTATGCTTTGCAGGTTTTCAGGAGCTTCCCCCAGTTCCAGCGCAGATTGGATCAGTCCATGGCAAATGGTACGGCTGTGTTTCCACCCCGAGGGGCAGTCGATTACAAGTGTTCTGGATGCCCCTCCAAGTAAAAGCAAACTGTGGCCTGCACTCCGCTGCTAGAGGGATGGAGAAAAATGCATTAGCGATATCAGTTGTGGCATACCACTTGGCTGCCTTTGATTCCAGTTCGTACTGGAGTTCTAGCATGTCCGGCACTGCAGCACTCAGTGGTGGCGTGACTTCGTTCAGGCCACGATAGTCCACTGTTAGTCTCCACTCACCATTAGACTTTCGCACTGGCCATATGGGACTATTAAAAGGTGAATGAGTCTTGCTGATCCCTCCTTGGCTCTCCAGTTGACGAATTAGCTCGTGGATGGGAATCAGGGAGTCTCGGTTGGTGCAATATTGCCGCCGGTGCACAGTTGTGGTAGCGATTGGCACTTGCTGTTCTTCAACCCTCAGCAACCCCACAACAGAAGGGTCCTCTGAGAGACCGGGCAAGGTAGACAACTGTTTAATGTCCTCTGCCTCTAAGGCAGCTATGCCAAAAGCCCACCGGAACCCTTTTGGGTCCTTGAAATATCCTCTCCTGAGACAGTCTATGCCAAAGATGCGTGGAGCATCCGGGCCAGTCACAATACAGTGCTTTTGCCACTCATTTCCGGTTAGACTCACTTCAGCCTCCAATACAGTTAGCTGCTGGGATCCCCCTGTCACGCCATAAATACAGATGGGCTCTGGCCCTTTACAGCTTGATGGCATTAGAGTACATTGTGCACCGGTGTCTACTAAAGCCTTATACTTCTGTGGGTCTGACGTGCCAGGCCATCGAATCCACACAGTCCAATAAACTCGGTTGTCCCTTTCCTCCCCCTGGCTGGAGGCAGGGCCCCTCTAGTCCTGGTCAGAATCTTCATTTCTGTGTTTAAAGGACTGCCTGCTGGAAGTTGGAGCAGCAAGCTTCTCAGAGAACCCCTTATTCCCGATTGTTTTTCCTTGCAACTCACGTACCCGTGCCTCTAGGGTCGCAGTAGATTTTCCATCCGATTTTCTCATGTCCTCTCCATGGTAAAACATAGGTAAAACCACAGGGTGGCACGGGGTGTGTACCCATTATATCGTCTTCCTTGCACAGAAGGACGCTTGCCCCTGGTAGCTGAGACACTGGTTCATACAGGTGGGGAGGAAGATAAATTCTCTCTAAGTTGGTGGACCTCTTCAGAAAGTTTCTCCACAGCCGAGATGCAGGCCTGTAGGGAAGAGGAGAGACTTTCTTCGTACTGCTAGAGTTGTTTAGCCACTTCATCCACCGTGGGTTCCTCATCCTCTTTCCAGGCTATTATGGCCAATGAGCTGGCATATGATGATGGTGCACTCCGTACAAACTTCCACCACATGGGTCGTGTACACTTGACTTCATCTGGATCTGTGGATATTTTTTCGTTGTCTAGGTCCCTGTAAATCACCTCCCGTACGGCTAATTCCCTCAGGTCCTGGATTCCCTTCTCCATGGTGGTCCACTTGACTGGTAGACATACAAGTTCTTCCTTGAAGGGATACCTTTCCTTCACAGCTGACAGGAGACGCCTCCAGAGGCTGAAGCCTGGTGCTCCATTTCCAATTGCTTTGTCAATGCCTGCATCTCTAGCAAGGGATCCCAGCCGCCTGGCTTCCCTGCCCTCTAATTCCAGACTATTGGCTCCGGTGTCCCAGCACCGGAGCAGCCAGGTGACAAGGTGCTCACCTGGACAAGGACCGAAATCTTTTCGCACATCTCGTAGCTCACGCTGGTATAGGTTTCGGGTAGTTATTGTTTTTGTGACATCTTCATCTTCATCCTCCTGCACATTTGATGGCCCGGCCTCATCTTTTCCATACCTAGTCTTATCAGGAGTTTCTCTGCGTTCTAAATGATCTGACTCTCTAAACCATTTTTTCATCCTGTTTACAGGTGCAACTGACACTGGTAAAGTTTGTTTCTCTGTCTCAGCCTTAGGGGCCGTTATAGGGCTTGGAGTGGCCGTTGGGCCTGTCCCAGGGGTTGAAGTGGCCACAGGGTCTGTCACTGGGGTTATATTGGCACTGAATGCAGCTCAGTAAGCATAGGCCAAGCCCCAGGACGTTGCAGTGATTTCTGTATGTCTGGTACTGCCAGGGTGATGACACACCTTTTTCAAGCACTCTACCAAATTTTTAGGATTTTGCGGTTGTTCAGGGGTGAATTTCCAAAACACTGGAGGTGCCTGCTGCACTAGATGCCTGCCCATATCCTTCCACTCTCTCTGCCGCTTATAACTATCCTGCCTCAGCACAGATCTCTGGATGACACTCTTAAGTAGTTGTTTAACCTTAACAAAACCTGAAGCGCATTCAGGAGACATAACAATAAGAACATGAGGGTCTGAACATCCTAAGGATATTCAAAGTCTTGGAGAGCTATCGTAACTAGCATGGAGGAGAAGAGGAGGGTGAAGGAGAAAGGGAGAGTGATCAAGTGGGAAAAAACATCTCCCCCTGTCCCCTCCATAGACTGGCTCCCTGAAGAAAAAAGGTAAAAGGTGTAATTGTTAATAGTTTCTGAGATACGGTTTCCAAAGTATGGAGTTGACGGCAGTGCTGAGTACAAATACCAGGTTAGTCTCATGACCAGCAATTTCATCATATCATAAGCCAGTGTTACACCATACAGAAAAATAATAATCTTAAACCAGCTCCCGGAAAGGATAAACAGCAGGACAGGGAGCACATACAGTAAGTAATGTGCTATGTTATAAATTAGTTTTGGTAGAAATCATTCCCGACACATCGTGGGTAGGGTAGATCGAATTTCAATTTATTTGAGCAATTCAGCAAGCAGCAATAAGTAAAACAGCGCTGGGCGGCCGGGGAGTCTCCTGCTCCGCCAACGGCACACACCCCTAAGCCCACCAAAGTCTCGATTTATAGTCTTGTGGTTCCGGGTTTTTAGTGGCACATCCTGGTGTCTTCTTACACTGCAAGGCCTGTTGCTAGGGGGTCTTCGTCAGTCCTCTGGTGGTCGTGAGGATGAAGATCATCGTCTTCCTCTGCGTTGGGGTCGTGACTTTGCTGCTGATATGTGTGTTCCCACGCGGGGGGGGATGCCATTGTGCCCTTTTTGGAGCTGGTTTCTACTGCAATTGTTAACAGGAAGTTCCCATACTTGTTTTTTTCCTTCAACAGGATATTGGGGATATAAGCAGTCAACCATTGAAACCCCCCTATCAGCAACATTTAATGAACAAACAAGGCTTTACCCATTACAATCCCCCCTTTTTCTCTGTATCATTTTGTTCATTAAATCTATTTAGTTCTAATTGACTCAGGATTAATGTTTCCTCTAGTATGGGTCTATCATTTATCGATTCATACTTTGTCCTCATAAGCATCAGATGAGCAGCCTCCAATCTACCTTTAACAATGGTTATGACTTTGTTAAGGATACAAGGACCAAACGTCAGTCCTAGGGTTAATAAAATCAGCGGGCCAACTATTGTTGACAACAGAGTGGTGAGCCACGGCGAGTGATTATACCAGGACTCATACCAGCTTTGCTGGGCCTCCCGCTCTCTTTTTCTCTTTTCCAATCCTTCTCGAAGTTTGGTCATGGTATCTCTCACAATTCCAGTATGGTCAGCATATACACAACATTCCTCCTTGAGTGCGGCGCACAACCCTCCTTGTTGTAAATACAATAAATCTAGGCCTCTGCGATTCTGTAATACTACTTCGGATAACGATCTTACAGACTTTTCTAAAGCACTGATAGATTTTTCAATTCTGGCTAAATCTTCATCCACAGCCGCTCTCAGAGAGATGATCTCTTTTCCTTGTTTGATTAATGAGGCAACCCCTGTGCCTACCCCTGCACCCCCCCAAATTATTAGGGTAGCCACGGTCAATGTGGAAATTGGTTCCCGTTTTGTCAAATGGTGTTCTTGATTGATCTGATTGTCATACATAAAACTCTCTGGGTGGTAGAGTATCTTTGGAATAATTATTACTTGAACACAGAATTCTACAGACTCATTGAACAAGTCCAGGGATAGACAAGGGGTAACTCCCATCTTTGAGCATACCCACCTAGCATTCTCTGCAGGTAATAACCATTTCGCCGTTTTTTTTATACTTCCGACATTAGTTTGATTTGCACACAAGTGCATTTTATCGGGCGGGACTTGTCCCACGCATCTCCCCTTCCCAGTCACTTGGGTCATCGTTATGCCCTGACTCTCTTTCCCCCACATACATTGCAAGGGATTGGATCCATTTACCCGCCGGGCCTTCTCATTGACCCCTACAGCTTCATAAAAGGGCGGCCTTACCCCATAGCAGAGCCAGCACCGTTCAGTCAGATTAGGGCTGGTGGCGTTTAACAGCTGGTAGCTTACCTGCATTAATTTCCACAGGGAATTTTTCCCATTGTCGTTCTCGAGACTCTGGACAATAGGGTCATTATTAACAGTGACATTCCTGGTATTATTCTTGATACCCTCTCTATCCAAACTTGGGTTCAATACCGGGTTGGGTCCCATCGATTCAGGTCCCGGTGATACAACCTCCTTTTTTATAAATATTAAACCTCCTCTATCGGCTCCAGGTTCCCAATATCTCACACCCCACGTTTTCCCTGTAAACCCGGCTGGGTCAGTTGGATTCGTTATATTAACATACAGTTGTTCACAATCTCCATAGGGCATCCGGATCCCTCCGCTCCAGTCTCGGCTCGGAGGCCTACATCCATAGGGTCCATATCCTACAGTTAGGAACTTATCCCTCCCCGCTCCAGGACTCCAATCTGAAGCAATTGTTTCACAACCCCAATAAGCACAATAGTAGGAGTTGGGATGATTGCAGTATCCCCTTCCTGGGTTCGAGCTAGGGCAGAAGTAGAAACCTATTTGGTTCAGACACGGACTTATGGGTGCCAGTTGACAAAGGGATGTGAGAAAACTGGGTGCACCCGCTGTAGTTACTTGTTTAATGATAGTTTGGTCCTCCCACCTAATTAAACTCCACCTAAAGGGCTGGTGCAAATATCCCCCGTCAGCTCCGGCTGGACAGGGGATATTTAGTAAGAGAGGTAGCACCAACATACACCAGAAGGGCAACGGCCATTTATAATTCTGGGGAGGTTGTTTCGAGTCACGGTGGGTACCAGGGCAGTTCATTCGGCCAGATCCCATTATCCAAAATAGAGGTGGGTACCACATAATCCGCCCCACCGCTGTACCCCTCTGCCTTGCCCGCCTACTTGGTTGCCTCAAGCAGCGGGGTTTACTTTCTTCACGGCAGCAAGGGTAATCTTCAGGGGCCTAGGTACCAACTTTCCTGTTCCAGCCACTCCCAGTCCCAGTTACTCACTCCTCCTTAGGCACGTTACCCTACTGATGTATGGGGTTTGGTACATTAAGGAATTTCCCCTCCCCTACTTCCCAGTTCCCGTTTACAATGAACCTATTTATTTCTTAGAGAGGGTTATAAGCCATACGATCGCGAATTCACTCATCAGTCCCTTTTCGCAGGGTCAATTTCAAATCTCCAGGTCGGCTGGCCACTCTCCACCGTTCCTCTGGTATTGGTCCTTTAACTCGGCTGGCATGAGTCCATCCTTTCTCGGCCGTCCGGACAGCTGTGTCTGTAGTAAGTAGAACAAGGTAGGGTCCTTCCCAACGAGGAGTTAAAGAGGTCTCTTTCCAGGATTTTATCAGAACCTGGTCTCCTGGTTTGATCCTGTGTATGGCCACCTCTAGAGGGGGGCGTTGTACCACTAATCCCTTTTCACACAGCTGCCTCCTCCTAATCATAAGTGATACTATATATGATTGTATTAGCGACTCTTCCAACTGGGGATGATCAGTTGGGAGCTCTAAATCATACGGCATCCCATATAACATCTCAAAAGGGGAGATTCCTACATCTGTTCGGGGCTGGGTTCTTATGTTTAGTAAAGCCAATGGGAGGCATTTCACCCATGAAGTTTTTGTTTCTATCATTAACTTGGTTAACTGTTTTTTTATTTCCCCATTCATCCTTTCTACCTTTCCCGAGCTTTGTGGATGCCACGGGGTGTGATATTCCCATTTGGTCCCCAGGGAGGAGAGAGTGTCTCTGGCTAACTTTGAGACAAAATGCGGCCCTCTGTCAGAGTCTATTGCCTCGATCGATCCGTATCTGGGGATTATGTTTTCCAACAGTATCTTTACCACCGTCTGGGCCGTAGCTCGGGCTACTGGAAAGGCTTCCACGAAATGTGTTAGGTGGTCAACCATTACCAGTAAGTATTTATATCGTCCCACCTTTGGTAGCTCTGTGAAGTCTATTTGAATTCTAGCAAATGGTCTATGGGCTAATTCTCTTCCCCCTAAAGGCCTCTCTCTTAGTTGTTGCTTATTTATTCTTTGGCAGATCATACATTCATTAACTATTCTCTTAGCGATATTGTATATACCAATACACATATACTTCGTAGCAAATTGGTCCACCAGCGCTTGAGTTCCCCAGTGAGTTTTTTCGTGGAATTTCTGCATAACCCTCAGGGCCAAAGATTTCGGGAGAACCTCTCGGCCATCAGGGAGTTCCCATTTACCTTCAGTTATTTCCTTCACACCCATTTGAGTTAATTTGTCTTTCTCTTGCACAGTGAAGCTGAGGATGAAATGTTGCTCCCCATGGAGATGGCAGTAGCTATATCGGGGGTTGTTACATCTACAGTACACTGCCTCTGTTCCATAATCCTTCCAACAATCATAACAGGGGAACTCGGTTAAATCCTTCCCACAAGATGGGCCATCTTTCCGATTCTCCTTGGTATATATCATCATCAGCGCTGCCCTTTTGGCTTCCTGATCAGCTAGGTTGTTTCCCCTAACTAGTGGGTTCAATCCCTTTTGGTGTCCTCTCAAATGTACTACTGCTATTCCTATTGGCCCTCTCAAAGCCTGCAAAATTTCAGTGATCAATTCCTGATGAATCAATCCCTTACCTTGAGAGTTTAGTAGGCCCCTTTCTTCCCAAATTTTTCCAAAAGTATGCACTACCCCAAAAGCATACTTGGAATCAGTATATATGGTTCCAATTTTACCTTTTAACATTTGTAGGGCCCTTAATACTGCATATAGTTCGCATGCTTGGGCCGACCAACTGGGACTCAGAGGTCCTGACTCTATAACAAAGAAGTTTTCTCCATTGATAATGGCATATCCTGACCTCCTTTTTCCCTCGACCACCCTTGACGAACCATCCACAAACAGCTTCTCCCCTTTGGCTAGTTCCTCCTCCTCTAGGTCTGGCCTAATTTTTGTCTGTTCTTCTATATTACGCAAGCAGTCTTGGGATATGTCTCCTTTTGGTTCCCCATATAAGAATTGCGCCGGGTTTTGTAGAGCTGTCGTTTCAAGCTCCAATTTAGGTGAGGAGATTAAGATGCCTTCATATTTCAGGAGCCGCGCATCAGTTATCCATTTGTCAGCTTTTTGCTGCAGGATCCCCCTTATATTGTGAGGTGACAATACCCTTAATTCGCCCCCAAAGGTGATTTTATGCGCTTCTTCCACCAAGAGCGCAGCAGCGACCACTGCCTGGAGACAGGTGGGCCATCCCCTACTCACGGGGTCCAAAAGTTTAGAAAGATCTCCCACGGGTTTCTTTTTTCCTGCCCAATCCTGAGTTAAGACCCCGAACGCTGTCCCCTCCTCTGTGTTAATAAATAGATAAAAGGGTCTCTTCACATCGGGTAAATTTAACACGGGAGCATTCACTAAATCCATTTTTAAGTCTATTAGGCTTTGCTCATCGCTTTGGCTCCATTTCATTAATCCTTCCCCAACCAGTTTCTGATACAAAAACTTCACCTTACTACTATAATTTTCAATCCATTGCCGACAATATCCTAACAATCCCAGAAGCTGCCTAACTTGTCTTTTGCTTTTTGGCGCTTGTAGTGACAAAATCCCATTTACTCGTTCGGGGTCTAGTTTCTTAGTGCCCTTACTTAGCCAATGTCCTAAATATTTCACCTCTTCCTCCGTAAATTGTAATTTTGACTTTGATACTTTTAGTCCCTTTAAGCTCAAGAAGTTTAGTAGCTTGATACTTTCTGTCCTGACTGCCTCCTGACTCTCTCCTGCTAACAACAAATCATCCACATATTGGACTAAGGTTACTTCAGGATTCGGTTCATAGTTCTCTAATACTTGTTCTAATGCCTGACCGAATAGATTTGGTGATTCCGTGAATCCTTGGGGAAGCACAGTCCATCTTAATTGTTGTTTCCGATGGGTTGCAGGGTCTTCCCACTCGAAAGCAAAATAATCCCTGCATTCCCTTTTTAAAGGACATGCCCAAAATGCATCTTTTAGGTCTATGACACTATACCATCTCTGCACTGGGGACAGCTGGCTTAGCAAGGTATGTGGGTTAGCTACTACAGGAAATCTGGGTATTGTTCTTTTATTGACTTCTCTCAAGTCTTGGACTAGCCGATAAGAGCCATCAGGTTTCTTGATAGGTAATATAGGAGTGTTATGAGGTGACATGCAAGGCTCCAGTAATCCCTGTTGTAGTAATCTCTTAATTACTGGGTGCAGCCCCTCCCTGCCTTCTTGAGACATTGGGTATTGTTTTACCCTGATGGGAATCTCAGGATTCCTGATAGAGACTTCAAAGGGACTAATATTTAAGCGGCCTACTGATTCGGGAGAATACCACACCTCGGGATTTATTTTTGCCTCATCCTCTACCGTGAGGGTGTATAATTTAACTTCAATCCCTTTATTCTTCACCTCCAAATTAATTTTTAGCTTAATCATTAGGTCTCTTCCCAACAGGTTATATTCAGCTTCTGGTACTAATAAGACGGATCCTGTGCAACTTTGGGCTGGGGTCTCTATTTCCACCCCTTTTATTACTGAGACCCTAAAGGGCTCTCCTTTGGCTCCTATCACCTGTAATTTCTCCGAGGAAGGTTGACATCCCCGGGGTACCATTTGGACAGTCGATCTTTCTGCCCCAGAGTCCACAAGGAACTCCACTTCTTGATGCTGGGGACCTACCTTCAATTTTATCAAGGGCTCCGTTATACCAGAAGTCCCCAGCAGATGGAGCCCCTGACTCCCCTAATCGTCTTTAAACATTCGCTCATCTTGTAAGCGTTTTCTGCAGTCCTTTTTCATGTGTCCCTTCTTTTGGCAATAAAAACATTCTATCTGTCTTAGATCCCTCTGATCACTCTGGCTCCTCAGAGGTCTTTTTCGTGGTAGCGGAACACCCATTGGGCGAAGGGGGAGCCCTTTTTGTCCTTCCCGGACCGCTGCCACTAGAATCCTGGCCTGCCTTTTCTGAGTCTCTTCTTCTCTTCGCACATATACCTTCTGAGCTTCTCTCAGCAGTTCGTCCATCCCTCTATCCTGCCAATCCTCTAACTTTTCTAATTTACGCCTGATATCCCCCCATGATTTTGCCACAAATTGCGTTTTTAACAAGGCCTGTCCCACCGGCGTACCAGGGTCCAGTCCCGAATAAAGCTGGAGGTTCTTCCTTAATCTCTCCAGCCATTCTGTGGGAGTTTCATCCTTCTTCTGATGTTCACTAAAGGCCTTATTTATATTTTGTCCTCTAGGGACTGACTCCCTTATACCTTGTACAATAATAGTCCTTAAATCCTGCATATGACCCCTATCTTGTTCATTTTGGTTATTCCAGTTAGGCCTCTGTAGGGGCCATTTAAGATCTCCCGCAGGACCCTGCTGGTGTTGCTGGTCCCAAATTCGCATTCTAGCCCTCCGAATCATGTTCCTCTCTTCTGCAGTGAATAATATACCTAAAATGGCCTGGAGTTCTTCCCAGGTGTAAACATTAGGCCCCAAGAACTGGTCTACTCGCTCAGAGACTCCAAGAGGATCTTCTAAGAGATTTCCCATTTCCTTCTTGAATTCTCTGACATCTCCCGTATTTAGGGGGATGGAGACGTATCCCATGCTGGGTTGGGGCCCTCCCATTGCAACCTCTCTTAGGGGATATAGTCTACCCCCATCTTCTCGATTTCTAGTTTGGCTCCGAGTTACCCATCTAGTCCTCCGAGGGGTGTCTGTGGTCAAATCGGGATCAGTATTGTAATTTGGAGCCGTGGGGGGGGTTGGAGGTGGAGAAGGAGATAGATAAGGGGGGGGTGAAAGTGGGACTTCCTCCTCATTTCGTTCATTCCTTCTCCTCCCCCCTTTTTCTCTTAATGGGTATAAGTTGGCTCGGGTCTCAGATCCTATCCATAGGTGTGCATACTCACTCTCCTCTAGGCTGAAAGGCTCCTTCGAATTCACATAAATGTTTAGAGCCTGACAGATCCAATCCTCAAGGGATCCAAATACTGGCCAATATAAGGGGTCTCTCCTAATTTGCTTCCCACCCCAGACTTCCATACAATAATGTATCATCTTAACTTTATCCTTACCCCGCCTAGAGGGGTAATTGTTCCAATTCTTAATCATTAACCCTAACGGGCTTTCCGGTGGTATCGGGGGCAACCTAGCCTTGGGTTCCGACCCACCCATGGGACCAGAAGACTTGCTCTTCTTCTGTCCCATCTTCCAGAGTGCCTTCACACACACACACAGTCTTCACCTCCCGTTCGTGGCCCAGTCCCTCGCGGGAGGTGGGAACCGCACTACCAGGGAGTCCGCACTCGCTTCGTCCTCGATTGGACGTCTCACACAGGCACACTCTGGGCTTCCCAACCCCAACCGAACGGATAACCGGCCTATACTTACTCACTCCTGAGTCTTCGTTCGGAGCTTCGTGCACAAAGATTAAGGGGTTACCGGTTGTTTATTTACTTATCGCTGGAACTTTAGGTTCGTCGGTAGGGGTGCGTTGGCTTGGGGACCTCCAGACAGGGACCGCAAAATCAGCGGGGCGCGCCTCCCCTGCGAGGGATCCAGCCAAGCTACCACTATCCGAGTCACGGCACCAATTTGTTATAAATTAGTTTTGGTAGAAATCATTCCCGACACATCGTGGGTAGGGTAGATCGAATTTCAATTTATTTGAGCAATTCAGCAAGCAGCAATAAGTAAAACAGCGCTGGGCGGCCGGGGAGTCTCCTGCTCCGCCAACGGCGCGCACCTAAGCCCACCAAAGTCTCGATTTATAGTCTTGTGGTTCCGGGTTTTTAGTGGCACATCCTGGTGTCTTCTTACACTGCAAGGCCTGTTGCTAGGGGGTCTTCGTCAGTCCTCTGGAGGTCGTGAGGATGAAGATCGTCATCTTCCTCTGCGTTGGGGTCGTGACTTTGCTGCTGATATGTGTGTTCCCACGCGGGGGGGATGCCATTGTGCCCTTTTTGGAGCTGGTTTCTACTGCAATTGTTAACAGGAAGTTCCCATACTTGTTTTTTTCCTTCAACAGGATATTGGGGATATAAGCAGTCAACCGTTGAAACCCCCCTATCAGCAACATTTAATGAACAAACAAGGCTTTACCCATTACATGCTATATTACTCAATTTGGAAAACAGGCACAGCAGACCTGAGATCAAAAAAATCAACATTGTAACTAGCAACTATTAATCAGATCTAATACTTATACCAATTGTGGTTTAACACACTCTGGTCAGATCTGTCGTTATCTCAACACATCAAGCCCCACACTGGGTGCCAAAAAGGACTGTTGTGGTTTAACCAGTCCGGCAGCTAAGCACCACACAGCTGTTCGCTCACCCTCCCCCACTCCACCCTCTCTGGGATGGGGGAGGGAATCAGAAAAAAATAAAAGCCTGTGAGTTGAGATAAAGACAGTTTATTAAGACAGGAAAATAATAATAATAATAATTATTATTATTATAATAGTACTACTAATAATAATGTGTACGAAACAAGTGATGCACAGTGCAATTGCTCACCACCCGCTGACCGATGCCCAGCCTATCCCCGAGCAGCCGGCCCCCCCCACCCCGGCCAGCCACCCCTATATATTGTTTAGCATGACGTCAGATGGTATGGAATACCCCTTTGGCCAGTTTGGGTCAGCTGTCCTGGGTCTGTCCCCTCCCAGCTCCTGCTGCACCCCCAGCCTGCCTGCTGGCAGGGTGGTGTGGGAAGCTGTAAAGTCCTGTAATGGGTAAAGCTTTGTTTGTTCATTAAATGTTGCTGATAGGGGGGTTTCAACGGTTGACTGCTTATACCCCCAATATCCTGTTGAAGGAAAAAAACAAGTATGGGAACTTCCTGTTATGTTAACAATTGCAATAGAAACCAGCTCCAAATAAGGGCAAAATGGCATTCCTCCTTGCATGGGAACACACACACCGCAGCAAAGTCACGACCCCAACGCAGAGGAAGACGATGATCATCCTCACGACCACCAGAGGACTGACGAAGACCCCCTAGCAACAGGCCTTGCAGTGTAAGAAGACACCAGGATGTGCCACTAAAAACCCGGAACCACAAGACTATAAATCGAGACTCTGGTGTGCTTAGGTGTGCGCCATTGGCGGAGCAGGAGACTCCCCGGCCGCCCAGCGCTGTTTTACTTATTGCTGCTTGCTGAATTGCTCAAATAAATTGAAATTCGATCTACCCTACCCACGATGTGTCGGGAATGATTTCTACCAAAACTAATTTATAACAAGGTGACCTGAAAATTAAACTGATATTCCCATTTTAAAGAAAAGGTACAGTGCTGAAGAAGCTTCCAGGGTGGAGTGTAGCTGCTCTGCATAAAAGATCCCGAGGCCTCCAACCTTAGATGTTGATCACACTGGGGGAACCTGGCGTGCTGACTCTAAGAGGAACAGCAGTACGGAGTGTAGAGCGGAGCAGAGGCGCCGTGGCTAAGCTCTGTGACAAGACGGGAACTCGGTTGTTCTTGTGCATAACTGAGACTGATTTCCAGCGGAATAACAGTGCTATTAATGGGGTGCTCTTTTTTTGAGCAATTCCAGCCTCCAGAGGAGGTTTTCTTGTTCCTCTTGCAATATGCAATGAGAGAGGACCAAGCACACCCGGACCTTCTTAATAACAACAACAACAAAAAAAGGGCAACACAGGGGCAATCTCTGCCCTAAGTTGCGTAAACGCATAAAGCTATGAGTGGCGTTTTTTTTTTTTTTTTCTTTTTTTTGTGGCTCGCACATCAGCGCTGCTCCGGGAAGCCCTGCCTGCCGCTCTCGCCTAGGGAGGGGGAGCCCGGCGGCGCCGCAGGACCCCCGTCCGCGGCAAAATGGCGGCGCCCTTCTCCGGAGCGGGAGCCGGGCCAGGCCCGGGACGCGACGGGACCGGACACCGAGGCGCGGTGCCGCAACGAGGTTGGTGGTCGGTGCCGCCCCGGGAAAGGACGGGGCGGGGCGGGCGGTCGGGGCGCCACGCGGTCGGCGGCTTCTGCGGAAAAGGCCCTTCTGCGGGGCGGGGGCGGCGCCGGACCGGACCGGACCAGACCGGACCGGACCGGGCGTGTTGCCGGGTCTGCACTGCGCGGGGCTTCGGGGGGCTGGGGGAGAGCGGGGCGGAGCGGTGGGAGGCAGCGGAGGGGGCGGTTGTGTGTGCTTGGCGGACTCCGCTCTGGGTTGGATGGACTGCTCCGTCCCGAGGCATGCTGGGAGCTGTAGTTCTGTGGTGCCGGGCGGCCACGTGGGCTCCGCGGCGCGCGGCCGGTCTTTTCCCGAGCCGGGGCCGGGCTGTGCGCGCCGGGAGGCGCAGGTTGGCGCTGGCTGCGAGCGCGGTTGCTGGCGGTGAGGCGAGCGAGAGCCTTCGGGAGTGCCTCCCCGGAGCGTCGGGCCGGGAGGGGTGGGGGCTGCGGCGGCCGGGCGCGGGTCCTTGCTGCGCTTGATCGTTGGACTGCGCCTCGGAGGTTTTCCTCTCCCTGTGTTCTGACAACCGGTTCTCTCCTTTTTCTGCGGCTCACCAGGGCAGAAGCAGCTCCCCGCCGCTAGGACCCCTGCGGGTTTTGTTACCGAGCGAAGGTGGCGCACCGCGTAAACCGAGGAAAGCTGCAGCTGGTGTGCTGCAGTCGCAGGTTTCCCAGGAGAAAGAGCAGCTCGTCTGTCCCGACTGTCCAGGTAAGTCGTAGCGCTCTTCGGGTGAAATCGAGGCGTGACGGAGATTTTGTTGGCTCTTTCAGATAGCTGTTCCTACTGTTAGCATTCGCGAAGACACGTAATCCACAAAGTGATTATATGAAGGTGCTTTATTAGGCGCCGGAAGTTAGGGGCATGCCTGCCCAAATCTAACTTCGTCCGATTTGTTCACTCAGTTCTCTTTTATCTCCTAAGATATTACATATGCATTAAGTTTCACAACACATCTATGCATATTCATTTCCTAGCTCCGCCTAGCCCCGCTTCGTATGCTAATTATCGAATCAGTCCTTCTGTGCTTGCGCATTACTCTCTGGTGGTTGTCCGGGTGGTCGTTGGGATGAAGTAAGATGTCTTCATCAGAGTTGAACTTTTTAACCTTTTCTTCTTACTCATGCTCTCTGAGCCCTTGGTCTCAGTCCAAACCGCAAGGTTGGTTTGATCCGGTTCCCGGGCTCCGAGAGGCCCCAGTTATCTAGATGTCTTGCAAATTGGGCGTTCTTTTAGTCCTCCTCCTTACTCCTCATCATGAATCGGTGCATTCTCTCATGCTATCCTTGCACATATATTTTGTATCTTCCAAGCACAGCCCAGGCACAGTACATCGCAAATGTAACACATAATAAGCAATATTGCATATTTCATCTTCTATTACCAACGCTACCGAAGATCCCATCGGTTACAAAAGGCAGTAGTAACCTTGTAGTTTCTGCGTTCTGTAGCAAAATATACTGGCAGATGAATAAATGAGCAGGTACACATACACGTGACTCTACAGCTGAGATTAAATAAGGTGCAGTTTTTTCTGTGTTTTATCTTTCAAAGCACGTTGTTGCCAAGCCCCTGAGCTTTTTGCTCGCGTTACCGAGGAAAGGAGTGGCTGCGCTTCTCCCACCCCTCTGTTTTTCTTTTTTTTTCTCTCCTCTTCTCCCTCAGTGACGGGGACTTGAAATGTTTTTCTCGGATGTCCACGTGAAAATTAAAAAAAAATGCTGATGGTGAGCACTGACAGAATTGGGTGGCTTTCAAGGTAGAGGGCAAATAACGTGGAAATTTCTAGTACGTTAGTGTTACTCTGTTAACAAAACGGACGTACTAGCCGCTTCCTGTGCCTAGTTTTTTGGTTTGGCTTGGTTTTCCTTTCAGTAGCCTCCCCAAAGGCCTTTGCAGACAAAACTTTGTCCTGCTTCAGCTTTAAGAATTATCCTAGAAATCATGAACAAGGGCTTGCGGGGCTTTCCAGAATGCTAGTTGTGGTTGGTCATAAAAGACTTTGGGAGGCAATTCCTTTCATGGAATCGTAGAGGGGTTTGGGTTGGAAGGGACACTTAAAGATCGTCTAGTCCATCCCCCTTGCCTCGATCAGTGGCGTCTTTCACTAGGTCAGGTTGCTCAAAGCCCACTCCAGCCCAGCTCTGAGCACCTCCAGTAGTGGGGCCTCCACGACTTCTCTGGGCAGCCCGTTCCAGTGTCTTACTACCCTCATCGTGAAGAATTTCTTCCTTTTGTTCGATCTAAATCTATCCTCTTTCAGTTTATGGCTGTTGCCTTGCCCTGTCACTACAGGCCCTGGTAAGAAGTCCTTGCCTGTCTTTTTTGTGAGTCCATTATACGTGTTTAAAGGTAGTAATGAGGTCTCCCCAGAGCCTTCTCTTCTCCGGGCTGAAGAGTGACAGAGCCCTGCTGCTGGTGCTGGCTTGCAGGTCAGTGCCGAGCTACCGGAAGGAGGTTTTTATGTACTTTTCCACTTCCTTCAAAGGGAAGTTGAAGCACAGACAAGCTGAGAACGCTCCAAAGTGGTAGACGTGAGACTTTTTGTAGGACGCCAGGTCTTTTCCCCTGTGAGCGGAAGGAAAGCTTGTTCGGGCACAGGTGTCTATCACAGAGGGATGCAGCTCCCTCGTTATCACTTCTGCTGACTCCTGAAGCGGTCCTCTGCGTTGGTCTGATATCCCTGCCCATCTGTGGCAAAAGAGTTTGTCCTTCAGATTGCAGAAGCAGTATTGTGGAATTTAGGTTTTGGTAGGTATCGAGGTTGTATCCCTGAAATCTCATCTATCTCAAGATACTACCTATCCTTGCAAACCTTGCTTCTCTGAAATCCAAGTCGTTGTCCTTACCCCAGTAATACCGAAGGGAGAAATGCTCCGTTGAGAAATTATCAGAAAGACAGAATCTGTTTTGGCAAGCCTCCCTCCCTTGGAATCCATGGATTCCTTAAACTGGCCCTGGCATGAGTATTTGAAGCAAACGCTATCCAAGAAAGAAAAATTATTTTCTCTCTCATTTATCATTCTGTAATAGTTCCAGCTGACTTTGGTGACAGCATAATAGCGAAAGTGATTTCACTCTCTACCAAATAGAACCATAAATTACTTCTTTTGACTGTCTTGAAAGAATGGTACTAATAATAAATAGGTGGGAAGACCAGAACTGTTGCATGTCTGGAATTTTAGGTGGCCTGAGAAACACACAGCATGCACTAGGGTAGCAGCACAAGAGTATCTCAAAAACGGGCTCCTGCAAACAGAAAGACCTTTGGGAGGTCACTGACATTCGGTCAGGGTGGGCTGACTGAGCCATCATTCTGCCTTCGTAATATTTCATAGCAGTTTTGCGATATTGCAGGTCTTCAGCTTAAGGAGGACTTTCTTCCCGGGATTTTCCCTACTGCTTTTACTTCAAACATTACCAGGAAACAAAGTTGGAAGTTCTCACGTGTCCCCTCAAGGCTAGGAGCTGGTTACCCAGCAAGATGCTTGCTCGAGGCACGGGCTCACCAGCTGATTAAATAACTGTCCTGGGGCAGGAGCGTGTGGGACAAAATACTGCAGACAGCACAATCCACGCGTTTGGTTGCTTAATGCCACTGAGCTATGCTTTCGTAGCAGGAGTGTGTCAGAAGTAGCAGTAATCCAGGGAAATGACGCAAAGCTGGAGGTAGGCAGTCAGCTTTGTGAGCAGGGAGTGCTGGCGTGGCCCTGCTCCCCTGACTACACCTGTGTGAATCAAGTAGGGGAAGTGAGTATGGGCGTGGTATTTCAGCCCTTTCAGGGAGCTGAACATCACCTGAAAAGATGATGACATCCCTGCCCTGAAGGACCTGCCCACTGCAGTCTGTAGCATTGTGTGCATTTGTGGCTTGATGGGCCTGAGAGTAGGGGACTGTGGGATGCTGGGGCTGGGATTTGATTTGGGGCTTCCCGCCGCAGCCCCACGAGCTTATGTTTTAAGTTTAAGCTTGGAAATAAAGGGGGAGTGAGGGAAGAAAAAAAGCAAAGCCTTGCAGAGCCTCAGCTCCACCGAGGAACGAATAACAGTCTGTTTGCTTCTGGAAGAACTTCCCACTGCTGAGAACGGATGGAGCGGACCCCAAAAGGTAGATGGGGGAGAGCTGGTGATACTGCCAGCAGGACTCCACAGCTGACGAGAGACATCACTGGTTTTGATGTCCATCACAATGGAAAATGCTCTTTTCATTCAATTTGGGGAAGTCTCATGAAACTCACAGACAGAAACAGTATCAGTGAGACTCTGTTATGCAGTCATGGTGAAAGCTTAGCATAGCGAAGAAACAGTGTGTATTAGGTAAGGTGAAAAATGGAGTCACACCTCCAAGAAGTCCCAGTTTGTGGTCTTTAAGCTTTTTTTTTTTTTTTGGTGGTGTTGGGGGGGGAAGGGGGAGAGAGACGAATATTACCCACCAGAAAGGTGACCAAATCCATGCCTAAAAAGGTCAGCTGCTAAAAGCTTTTATAAATGATCTTTGCACTGCAAGTTTCAGTTTTCATGAAGTCGAGTTGAGATAAATCCAAAAAGTTCTACGGGTTTAAAAGAACGCTTGCTAAAATATTCTTATCATTCACAATAATAATGGAGTGAGTGAACTTGTTCCACACAGTGAGCTTACTTTTTTTTTTTTTTTTGTATTCCAGCAAACTGCGTACAATGTCAGGAGCATAGGTACAGTCTTGTGTAGCATTGTCATTCTGCCCCACTGCGCTGATATCTAACAAAGTAATACTTTCTGGATGTCGTCTACGAATTCTTTCCTTCCTTATGTACGAGGTCGATGCACATCTCGCCTAGTTTGTCAGAGAGCATTGCTGAAGTACTGTTTTATTTGTATTTGTGAAGACAGCAGAATGCAAGATAGCAGCTCGGCGACTCCCGCCGAGATGGTCATTAGGATAAAACAGTGAAGTTTCTAGCATATATTAAAAAGCCTGGAGGAATTAGCATAGCTTGCAGGAAAGTGTGCTGGAAAGAGATGATATTTGAGAGCAAGCGTGAAAATGTTGTCTTTTTACCGAGAATGATGAGAACTGATGCATCTGCCCTGTGTTTGGATAGGTGAGTGAGTTAAGAGGAGCTGAGCATGGAGTTTGCAGGGGAATTGGGAAATGAATGAGATAATTTGACCTCCTTTCCATGCAAGCGTGTGGTGTTTTTTTTTTTTTAATCCCATACTTCTGTTATTATCCAGAAGTTTTAATATAACTTTCCATTTTAACTGGTTTGGTTTTATGGATAGCAGCTAACTATAAAAAGAACTAAGATCCTGAATTGTCCTTGGAGCCGCTGACTCTACCTCTTTATCTGTTCCCTAAGAAGACGCCCCAGATTTAAAGACGATATGTATTAAATGAAGTATGAGAAGAAACAGCTTCTTCCGACACTTGCGCTCCTTTTCTTCAGCTTGTGCAGAAGGCTGACAGCCTGTCTCACTCTCATCAGTGCTATCCCACCAGCTCCTTTAGGAGATCAGCACCACGTTTGGCCTGTTCTGATCTTCCTGATCCCCTCATTTCTGTGCTGCAACACCACCGTCCACAAGAAGTCAGGTAGGATCTGAAGACCTTTGACATCGCTAAAGAATCAAACCTCAGCTGTCAGTTTTAGCCCTTTGTATTCCAGATGTTTGTTTTGCTGGACGATGGTTTCATTTTTGATTTTGTAGTATGTTCTTTGTGGAGCTTGTTTTCAGCAGACAAGTAGGTAGCCTCCTTCCTTCAGTGGAATTGTGCAGGTTTTAGCTGAGCTTTGCACAGTTGAGCGATTGCCCAGTGGTTGTTCTGGTCTTGACGCGTCTCTAAAACCTTTGTCCGCCTCGCCTCTCCTCCTTGTGTATTAAGATGCACGTTTGTGCAAAAACTATGTACGCTGTGCATAAGATGCCCAGCGGTTATGGGGCATTCTCAGCGTTTCACAGATAAGGCTCCGTGTTTACTTAATCGCTTAAGTGTAGTCCTGGCTTTAAGTGTAGGTGTAGCTAATGATTGTTACTCAAGTGGTTATAAAGTTTAAAATGTTTGGTTGTTATATAAATATGTATATACATATGTATATATATATGTATATGTATGTATATATATAATGAAACTGAGTCTGTGGAGTAGAAGACTTCTCTGCTTGTTGCATATACTCATGTATCAGCAGACTCATATGCAAGCTGATCCAAACTGGGTGCCAAGCTGTGCCTTTTTTGTTGCCTGGAATATGCAATCTGTGCACCTCAGGTGTACCTGGTCTACTATCTATCTCTTACATTGTGCCACCCCGTTAATATCAGTGGATGTACCCAGCACCACCTTGGGGCTACACAGAACGTGGAAATTTCTAGTATTTTAATGTTACTCTGTTAACAAAACTGACGTACTAGCCGCTTGCTGTTTCTATTTTTTTTTTGTTTTCCTTCTCAGTAGCCTCCCCAGAAGTTTTTGTGGACACGTTGTGTATCTTTTCTGTTCTTCCAGGATTCGTTTGTCAGGAAAGACGACCATGAAATCCGAGGGCTGTGGACAACCATCTACCAGATGGTTGTTGCAGATGCCTTTGGTCACGTTATTTGTCCTTTTAGCTCGCCCTTTCCTTTATCTTGAGTTGAATTTTTTTGCAGCGCTATGTTTGCTGTGGTAACATTGCTGTCAAGGTGTTTTCGATTAAAAACGATCTTAACTGTAATAGTGAATTCACCGAGTGTGGCTTTGTATGACTCCCACGATCATAACATTTTTTTTCCTTTGTCACAGAGAGGAGAAAAGCTCTTTCCAGCGAGATGGAGAAGGAATTAATTATACCTCTGCCTCATCCTGTGAGACCAGAAGACATGGAGTAACTGTAAGCTGCGATTCTCAGGAGACGCTAAGAGTCTCGGGTTCCTTCTCTGCCTGCCTCCCAAGGCCTCAGGGATGAGAAAGCTTAGGCTTTGTTTTTCCCTGTGAAATACTGTCATGTTAAGGGGCATTAATAGGGGCGTTAAATACTGTCATGTTAAGCTGACTAACTGTTACGGGTCTGGTCGGATTCAGGTTACTGAACTATGACGGTCACGGATTCACCAATAACATAGCACGTCCTCGATCTAGTCGCATTCAGTGAGAACTATCACAGCTAGGAACAATGCAATGAAGGGCAGTTTATTACAGCAACAGGGACACAGGTTCTTTGGGCTGCTGGAGATAAATTCACTGTCCGCAAAAGCAAGCGAGCACGCATGAAATACACAGGTACTCGTCCTGGCTATTAATGCGTTAAAAGGCACAAAGGCTCTAGAGATTTCTAAGTTTCCATGGAGACACCTGGTACAACCAAGTGTTCAAATCTTACCCCACGACATCCCAATGCGGGGGGAAGAGAGGCTCAGCCCGTCGACTGATCCCGGAAGTCAGAAAGGTATCCTTCGTGATGGTATCTTCCCTAACATCCCCTCTCACTTAAGCCAATTTACATTGTCCGCTGATCTGTTTTCTTTAGTGACCAGTGATAGGACCTGCAGGAATGGTGTCAAGCTGCGGCAGGAGGGGTTCAGGCTAGACATCAGGAAGAGGCTCTTCACTGGGAGGGTTGTCGTGCACTGGAACAGTCTCCCCAGGGCGGTAGTCGCTGCACCAAGCCTGTCGGAGTTCAAGAAGCGTTTGGACTGTGCACTTAGTCACATGGTCTGAATTTTTGGGTTGACCTGTGTGGTTCCAGGAGTTGGACTTGATGATCCTTATGTGTCCCTTCCAGCTCAGGATATTCTATGACTATTTTCTGTCCTTTTAGGTGGAGCTTGAGTGACTCTAGTCAGGCACATCTTGGTTATGATTGGTAAAAAGTTATCTCGCTTTTGTTTAAAGGAGAAATTCAGAGCGCGTGCTCAGTGAGGGGTGGTCGCACCTTGGAGGCATGGAGCTTTTGGGATGGAGGTGTGTTTTGGTATTATAATGATGATATAATGAGCAAAAGTTCACTAGAGTACAGCGTTTTGTCAAAACCATGACAGGTCGTTGGCTCAGGGTAGCAAACATGCAGCTTATCGGTCTCGGTGTGCACAAGAGCATCGAGTCCCCATCTCGTCACAGGGCCTATCCGTGATGTCTCCACTCCGCTCTATGCTCTGTACTGTTGCTTAGAGTCGGCCCACCAAGCTCCCCTAGTGCGATAGCATGTAAAGTTGGAGGCCTAGGGAACGCTTAGGTAGCGCAGCTACCCTCCACCCTGAAAGCTTCTTCAATGCTGTACATTTTCTTTAAAATGTGAATATTAGTTTAATTTGCCTAGTTACTTCCGGCAATTATTCTACAACTACCAAAAGCGATATTGAGAAGCCTACTTCCAGCATCTCTGTTGGTAATAATAGCTTCATACTTCTGTGCTTATCCTCGTGGCTTTTCCTTTCGCATACTGGAAAGGCAGAGACTGTTCAACAGAGTCATCTCTGATCCAAAAACCAAAACTCTGATTTCATCCCAAACCAACACTCTCTGATGTCAGTAAGAGTAAAATTGCTATTACTCTTGGTCATCCTGGCTGTCACAGTTGTGCCTCTGTTGGGCTCTCTGTCCAACCCTGTCAATCACCCCTGTCCTGCTCCGTGCCCCTGGGTGGTTCTTCTGTCCCTCTGCCCCGCTGGCTGTCCGTCCACCCAGTTCCCCTCTTGCTGCTTGCGTCCCGCTTGTGCCCTTTTCCTTTGTTTTCTTCCTCCTTTTTAAAAGTATACATCGAAATCTCACTGCTTTCTGTGCAATGCATGCAATACTTCTGTGTTCACCACTTGGGTTAAAATGTATACGAACAACTTCATCACTGAATATGTTCATGGTAAGTCAGTAACGTGTTGTAGGACTCCTAAAACACTATCTTAACACTACTAATGTTGAGAAATAAGGCAATATAGTTGTATATGGGCAGAAAATGTGTTTTATCTTCACTTATAAAACATGCGTCTTTTATCTTCACTGGCTATTAGTTTGAATTTTTAGTCCTGTTTTTTTTTTTGACAGCTCTTTGACAGGTTGAGAGAGGAGCAGCCTGACTTCAAAGAAAAAATAATAGTAATTACAAGTGAACTTACACAGCCTGAACTGGACCATAGTAGCCCAATCCAACAAAAACTTATAGACTGCATTAATATTATATTTCATTGTGCTGCTACAGTCAGATTCAATGAAATGCTAAGGTGAGTTTAAAATACTGTATTCTCTAGTTTGGTAAGCTGATAGTATTCAGAGGGAAGGGGTGAATCAGGTGTCTGCAAAATCTTGCAAATATTCAGGCTGTCTGACTACTAATCTCATTTGTTTTTTGTGTGTCTGGTCAATTTAATGATTCCCCCTTGGGTGTTAACTTTTTCTCCCTACCTAAAACTCGCTATTGGGTGTTCATTGTCTTTTCATAGACAGACAGAAGATACATTATTTAAACCTGCTTTGCCAGCAGTTAGAATACACGGTTTGACATGAAAGAAATCACATCTTTTTAAAGCTTTAGGCAAAAAGACATCCATTTTTGGTGCTTAGAAGCAAAACATGATTTTTGTACTGTGTTATAGGCCCCTTGGTGTTTTTACTGAATTCCCGTACCTGAATTTCAAAGGCCTTTTTGAAGGGAGGCTGTTGAGAGAGACTTGAGAACATATGGCTTTTCCAAGTCTTCCTAACATCACGTGTTGCTCTGATTTCTGGGATGGCTGAAGAGGGTATAAATAATCTGAAGCAGTATGTACTGTGCTCACTACTCATATCGGAGCTTTTTTTGTGTAAGAGAACACAAACTATTCCTTTAGCTCCCCTTGTTAGAAAGCAAGTGTATCTTTTCAGAGGATAACTTTTCCCCAAAACTGGGATGGGGCGGAGGCTCTAGTACTTGCTTTCTTTACTTGATGAACCAACAGCGAATTAAATGTTGCCCAGCCTTCAGAAAGTCCTCCAGTAAGAAGAATGCAAGTTTGCGCTGGAGGGTGTAGGGAGAATTAGGTGCGGAGGGAGAAAGCTTAAAACTCAAAATTGAATAACTTCCATCTTGTACAGAGTTTATTAAGGAAATGATAAAAAAAAAAAGGGTTCCCGAAAGCGAGAAAAGATATTTGCTTTCTAGAAAAAATGACCTGATTCAGTGTTGAAACACTGGAATAAATAAACGATTTGGAGAAATGACTTTGTGAAAAATAACTCCAATTTTTATGAATGTAAAGCAACTCTTAGGTAAAGAAAATCTGAGTTGAGAAATATTTTGAGTTGTTAAAATGTTGGCACTACTTCTCTGAGAGTGCTGTACTGTATACTGAAATGACATAAGGTAGCCCATATTTATCGCTGTTTCATGGACCTTCAATGCTAGGGAACTGCCAACCTGTGAAAAGTCTAGAGGGACTTCAATGTGATTGGAAAAACTGGTGGAAAGGTCTTGATACGGCAAGCTTCTGGCAGTTTACACTTTCCTGGAGGGCCTAGTACGTTGCTTAGCAAAATAGAAAATTAGTTTCTTAGGAAGGATTTGAGGCCGGAGCGCATAGCAGATGTGCTAGAATGGCGCTTTTTTTTTTTTTTTTTTGGAGGAACCTGACAAATCTGAGTATCACTTACAGCAGCCTTCACATATTTATTAATGGGATTAGTTGATGTAAAGTTCAAAGTATTTAGCTCAGGGTCAGTGGTAGGAATAAAGCCAAGAAAGCAAAAAACTTTGGCTTATTTTGGAACCCTTCCTGATTTGTATTGGCTGTGTGTTTCTATATCGTAAAGCAATGCTTACAGCTATGATTATGAACCTCTTTCCTTTGACCTCTTTGAAAGAAGCACTGAAGACTTAAAAACCATTATTTTAGATAAAGTAACTTTTTCCGAGGTAACGCTTTCTAGACTTAATTGCTTTGGGACAGGGGTTCCTTGTCCATTGCCCACCTAATGTTTTAGTAATGATGTGTGATAAAGAAGCCTTAAACTGTAACACCAATGCAAAGATTTTGATGGAGTTTTTTTTATCAGTATTCTTAAAACTTAGTTGATCTGTACATTGTAAACAAGGCTAGTGCTTGTAATAAGTTTTTAGAGGCTGGAGAGAAGATCTGAAATACGTAAAAATCATCGTAGCAGTTGGGCCATAAGCTGTGTTTTGATACAGTGCAAAATGTAGAGATATACCTTGCCTCCTACAGTGTACTTAAGGACTCTATTTTAATGAGAAGCAGGCAGGTTGGAGGGATGAAAGTGTGGATCTTGATTTATTTATTTTTTCCTCCTGTCACTTTTTCTTCCTTCCTGTAATCCTGTTGCACTATTGAGTCTTGTGCTGTCTTACATGAAGATGATAATCACTTCCAACTTACTAGCCCCCCTAAACCTTCATCCCGAGGTCTTGACCTAGGAAGCTCAAAGCTGCTGTTAAAATTGACTGGCATGTATATCACTGGGCAGCTAGGTGTCCTATTGCAGTTGTTCCATCACATTTTAGGAAAAACTTACCGGATTAGAATTTAGCTTGAGCAGATCAAAGGTATGCTGACTTTGCCTGTTTAGTAACAGAGCGTGAGGATGCCAATAAGAACAAGGTGAAACTTAGGAAAATTATCCTGAAGACAGAGAGAAATTTCTAGATGGAATGTGTCATGTTGTTCTGAGTAGAAGGTTAGGATACTAATGTCCATAGTGTTTTTGGGGGGTGGAGGAAGGGGTCCAGAATGTTAGAATTACTGTATAAACAGCCACCACTGAAGCATTTAGGAAAGAATTAGGGGATTGACTGGTTATTTCTCTTTGCTTGCTGTTTTTGTTTTGCTTTCTACTAATCAAGTTTCTGTTTAATCAACAGAGATGCTGTTCAGTTAAATGTGCTTTCCACGAAAACAGTTCCTCTCATTGGCACACCAAATGACGAATCTAGAAGTATTCATACGTGTTTCGACTGCGTATGCATATTGCAGTCGAAAACACATTGAGGAAATTGTTTGTCCACCTCCTGTTGATCCCAAGAAACTGATGGATTCTCTTGAGTATGTGTTATTTTATCAAGTTACTTCAGTAATCTGTAACCAC
>NW_024429070.1:125024-290281 GCF_009769625.2 Cygnus olor
AGCGCGGCTCAAGAGCGCATGCGCGGCACCGCGCAGCCTGCAGTACCACGTTTTCACCAGCAGGCAGCGGCAGAGGGACGACGCGTGCCTCTGCGCATGCATGACACAGCTCGACCTGCCGTTCCGCTTCTTCCGCCAGCAGGTGACGGCGGACGGCGCCGCGCCGCGATTGCAAATGCGCTCTGGCTTTCCGCCAGCAGTACCGCTTTTCCGCCGGCTGACTCTGCGCATGCGTGGAATATAGGCGCGGCTTCCCGAACTGTTTTCTCGGTAACGGAAGCAGCGGGAACCGCGCGGAAAACCACACGTAAGCGGCAAGAAGAGGCACCCCGCTCCGTTGACACGGAGGAAGCAGCCGCCCTTCCTACCTGTCTCCGTGCAGCTCCCGGCTTGGAAGCCGAGTGGTGATGCAGAACTACATTTCCCGGCATGCCCCGGAAGACATTGCGGCCGACCGGAAGCCGGGAGCCCAAGGACCACAACTCCCGGCATGCTGCGGGGCATGACGCGCCCGGCCGGCTGACTCATTTGCACTCCCCAGCCCGTGCTGTTCCCCCAGTCCTCCGAGTCTAACCGGTCAGCTCTAGCCCCGGATCTGCTCCGTTACATCGGGGGCGTTCTCTTCCCAGCCTCTCCGCCTGCAGTTTTCCTCTTTGTCCAGCCAACGGCGATAGAATGTGCTCTGCCGCTACTGCGCATGCGCCTCGCGTCTTGTGATGCAATACCGAACATTGGCCACCAGGGGGCCGCTGAGGGCGACGCGCCACTCGCTCCGCCTGCAGTACCGCTTTTTCACCATGAGGTGGCGGCAGAAAACGGATTGTGCCCCTACCTTTCTGCATGCAGTACTTAGCAGTCACCAGCAGGCAGCAGTAGAAAGCGACTCGGAGCAGCCGTGCATGCGCTCCTCCCCTCCACCTGCAGTACCGCTTTTTTTTTGCCAGGAGGTGGCGCCAGAGGGCGACGCTGCGATCCTCCGCCTGCAGTTCCGCCTTTTCGCCATCAGGTGGAAGCACGCAGCAGCGCACCGCTCCTTTCTGCCCGCAATGCCGCCGCTCGGCCAGCAGGAGGCAGCAGAGAGCCAAGCGGTGCCACCTCTCCCTTGCCGAGCCGGGCGGCTCTGTGCATGCGCGGAGGTAGACCGGCAGGCACGGTTCCCGGTCTTAATGTTGTGGCTAACAAACAAGTAACCAAGGAACACGCAGCGGCCCGCGCTCCGGCGAGCGGATACAGTAGGAGCAGCGGAACATGCCCGCCGGGAACAGCGCTCCGCCGCCTGCCCCTGAAACGAGCTCTGCGCCCGGGGAGTGCTGCTTGCAAAACTAAGCACCCGGCATACCCCGCGCGTCAACACGGCCGACCGGAACTGAGTCCCTCCCCGAGGACTACACCTCCCAGCATCCCCCTGGGCGCTGCGCTCCTTTACGTTGCCCCGCCCCGTCGCAGTCAGGTTTCTGAGCTCCATGTGCCCGCGGGACTGGGGCAGAACCAGGCCCGCTCTGCCCCCTCGTCACAGTTGAGCTAAACCGCAGAACGCACGTCTTCATTTTTATTTTCATCGGTATTTACTACCCTGTATCCACCTCTCCGCCAAACTGGCTTTTGAATTGTCAGCCCCTGTGCCTTGCCTGTATTTAAATACTATTCCTAAATATCATCAAGGTCTTCCCTCCTCAGGTGAACAGGCGCAGGTGGAGTAAGCACAGCATGACACCATCTCACTGTGTAACCGAGGTACCTACAGTCCCTGAAGGAAACCAAGCCAAATGTTATTTCTTTCCTCTCAGTATTCTCTCGTTATGTCAACTCCATGGGCTTTTTCCTTCAAACACTGGCCATATCTTCACCGGTTTGTCTGCAGTGAAGGGATTAGGTGAAAAAGCAGAAACACGGTCAACTTACTGGTGAGACAAGGGGATGGAGTTTTACTAATTTCAGCTCCCTTGCATCAGTAGGGAATTTGGACCTGAGACTCAACACACGTGAAAATTAAACTCACTTTTCTGAAAATGTTTCCATAGTCTTGGTGATGTGACCCAGCCCTTCCCATGTATTTCTACCTTCAGAACATTGTCAGGAATTAATTTGCCCATGAACAAGCAGTGTTATTTAGTACCACAATTACCACAACACCTTGAAGGCCTGGAAGACCATTGTATTGGGCACCATGCAGGGAGCAATGCTGAATCCATCACCAGCTGCTCGTGGCTCACTGACGCCCATTAGATTGAGAGCAGTTTATTCTTTCTGTCACAATTTCCCAGGTGAAACTATTCCTTTCTAACAGGAAGGGTTGTCCAGCCAGCCGCAGCAGGCTGGAGTAGTTGTGCCTCGGTGGGTACCAGGGCACGAATGCCGGCACAATGGCCTGTCGGAGCAGTCGAGGGCTGCTGTGTCTGAGTTTCTTCTGTTCGTGAAGAGAACGGACATCGGCAAGGCAGACACCTTCACACTTGCGCAAGGCTTCATGCTAGCTACACATGATGCTGCGAACGCATGGGATTACGTGAGCCCAGCCTTACACTGCTCATGGACTGGTGATTAGAGAAGTTGAGATAAAGGAGGAATAAAATGAAAACAGACCATTATGTACAGGACAGGAAACAGATGTATGGACAATATATTTCAAACAGGACATTGGAGGACAATATATCTCAAACTGGGCATTGGAACACAAGATAAAGAAATAATTAGCAAAAACCAGTCCTTGCGGTTAGGAAGAAAGCAAACTCAGCAGAATCCTGACCAAGGGTGAAAAGTACACTGTGAGGAAGACTTATGGCCTTCCTCTCTGAGACCACCACCCACAGCCCGACGACCACTGCCCAGAATTGATGAGAGGATCTGCGCAGACGCAGGACACAGAAAACTAATTAGCATGAGAAGCGAGAGTAGGCGGGGTTAGATAATGAATATGTATAGGCGTTAATAAAATATTCATCACTCTGCTGTATAAATTTGGGATGGCTTTTCACTTCAGGTATGCACGATAGGCGGAGAGATCCCCCGTGCGTCCGGCGCTGCAATAAAGAATATACCACTTAAAGAAATTGGACTATCGATCTTTGAATCACTGGCACTTCCCCTCGTGAGCTAGCCCAGCCTCTGCTGCCCGACGCTGCATCACAGCCCTCAAAACCCACCCACTGGCACTTCAAGTCCCCTTGCCATGTCATGACCTGCAAGGTTACATGGCCTGTGGGTACATAAAGATCATGACAGCGGGTTCATAGGAGTCTGTAATACACAAGGATGCAGATGTCTTATTTCTTAAATGCCTTTATTACAATTACTACAAATTACTATTAGGAAAGCAAGTATACTTACTATTAAAACTACAAGTGTACATCAAGTTACTCCAAGGTACTACCAGAAGGCAAATATGTATTTCAATAGTAGCAACAAGTATATATTTTAGTATTACAGGTTACCACAAAACTACCATTAGTAAAGCAACAAACACAATTACTTACATATACGCACATATTTATATATCTCAACATAGTACTGGTAGGGCACTCACCAAACCAATCCCAAGGGTGGGGCCAGTTGATAACAGTCTTTCTTAAGTCTAACTTTACAGATGGTCTGCTCCACCAAGTCTCGAGTCTGACAGGCACCCCCAACAAGCATCCCGTCTTGTCTAGATCTCATTAAAGAGTTCATGCACGTGGAGGTGTTTGTTTTTTTTTTTTTTTTTGGGGGGGGGAGGAGGGGGCGAGGCTCCATGTTGGGTAGAAAGCAAGTACTTTTTATAACACAGGGGGCATAGGACACCACTACCCAGAATTTTTAGGTACCTCAGCTGCATTTCAGAGATGCCTGTTGCACTTTTTAAGGATGCTGCTGGTTCCCAGGCCAGGCTTCCATGCTATCAGACATCTTCTGTCAGTGTTTTAGCAGACTATTTCTGTATTTTTCCCATTATAACAAGGTCACCTTTAAAGCTGCCCCCATCAGCCCCCACTTTGCAGACGAGAAGCAAAGATAAAGCTGTTTTCAAGACACTAGCAATTAAAGCAAGGACTTGGTGACAGCCCTGCATTACCTCACCGATGGAGCTTTAGGTTCACGATTCGTACCTCTGATAGCGTGGAAAATGAGCTTATAGTTGCAATTCAGCTGACAAAACAATCAGTTTATGCATCTTACCTTAACCAGAAAACAACGCAATTACAAATAAACATTCTCTCAGAGGTAGACCCAGTTCTGGCTGTTATCGGCATCGTTCCTCCACGTGCACGCAGCTGCTGGTCCCTGTTGTCCATGCCATTCCCAGGGACTAGCATCTGATTCATGCACAAAATTGATCTGTTTTTTTTTTCTTCTTTTTTTTTAATAGCAGAAGATAGCAACAGCACACAGTATACAAGTGCAGAATCACAGCAATAACTCGGCACTCCAAATCCCCAGTTATTTTAACGGGCTCACACAGAAGGTAAATGTCAGAGGTTTTCTGCGACATTTTTTATTTTTGCAAACACATATTTGAACTAGAATCTTGTCTCAGGTTTTGGCTAAAAGAAGAGACATAGGTTTATAATGCTGCATGTCCATTATCACATTATTTGCTCTTTGGATGAAGCAGGAGCCCTTTACATAATACCAGGCAGTGGCTGTATTAACAATGGCTAAGCAAATATGAGAACACCATCAAGAGAAAGTAAAAACTGCTATTAGGTACAATAAGGACTGGGTAACACATGAGGTGATATCTGCACGAGTCTGCCTTCCAAGCCACACATACTGAGGACCAACAACAACCACTGTCAAAAAGCACTCTCTCTTTTTTCTGTGTGAGTGCTAGAGAAGTCTTTCACTACCTAAAAGCAGGAACATAGTAAAAAAAGGGCTCAAGAGAGGAAAATGTCGGGGAAGACAGCACCGCAGACAAGTCAAGAGGACATCGCTGACTTCTGGCATCAGCCAGCAGCTGACGTGCTGAACCTCTCTTCCCCCCCTGTAGGAATGCCTACTGAGTGAGATTTGAACCCTCAGTTAGAGCGAGTGCTTCCCTGGGAAACCTAACATTCTCTATAGAGTTTCATAAGTTAACATATATGTAGTTGGTTGTGTTAGTCATATTCTTGGTATTTGCACGTGCTTTGCAGACGGGGTCTTTATCACCGGCAATCCAAAAGAACCTGTGCTCGTGTTGCTTCAATAAACTACACCAGTCATTTACTAGACTGAAAGTGTATTACACTATTCGTGCATCCATGATCACAATAATTTAATCTATTGAATACAACCGGACTTACAGTTCCAAATTGGGCATCGTTCAGAATCCAAGCCCAGCCGCCCCCAGTCCCTCTGATATCTGAGGACAAGTTGGAATGCAAGGGGGTTTAGGTCCTGCCAAACGTCCTTAGCCTTTAACGCAACATGCTATACTAAACGTCTGCTACAATGGAGCAAATTACTAATGGTCCGGCAGGTTCTATCACCTCAGCGCAACAGGAGGTCACATCCTTATCAGCAGGGGTAGTTCAGAACCATGAGGGGTTAGACTGCATACTAGCATCCCATGGAGCAGTAGGTACACTACTGCGTCGGAGTTGCTTGCTTCTCTGTAGGTGAAAATCAGGTGATCGCCAGTGATGCCGTTGTCTCAAATCCTTCGTGCCCCACGCTGGCTGCCTAAAGAGACTGCTGTGGCTGAACCCCAGTAGGCAGCTGAGCACCACACAGCTGTTCTCTTACTCCGTCCTTGCGCCGGGAGTAGGGAGAGAGCCGGAGGGTCCAAAGTGAGAAAAGTCATGCATTGAGGTAGTGCCCAAAGAGAGTGGGCTGGCTTCTCCTGCGATGTCAGCCATTGCTGCGATGAGCACTGAGCCAGGGCCAGGGAAGGCGCTGCAGCTGACATGCGGGACAATGGAGGGATCAGAAGCAGCCAGCGTGGGTTTCTGAAGGGCTGGTCCTAGGTCTTTGTGCCTAAAAGCAGGACTCCGCAGAACCACCAGCAGGGGACAGGTATCAACCCTTGGGCTACTGGGTCCTCAGGGTTCATCCCCGAGTACTTTCTAATTCTGACCCCGAGTCTCTCATATGATTTCTGTGTTGTGGGTTGTTACTGTTTCAGTTGGATAAGCGGATATTTCTGCTCTATCGGAATTACTCTTGGGCTGGGGGGGTGTTAGTTCTTTCCCATTCTTGCATAGCTGCCTGGCAAATCATTCCCCTCCTAAACATTCTTCTCCAGTGAATAATATACTCAGGATTGACATTTCCCTCTCAGGAATACAAATTAGGCCTTAGAAACGGATTTGACTGTTCTGCTAGGCCCTCAATTAAAGGCTTCATTTCCTTCTTAAAACTCCTAACCTCTCTGCTGGTAAGGGGGGAGTGGCACCGGCCCCGGGTTGGCTCTGCACGGACCCGAGGCCCCACCGGGACCCCCCCCCCCCCCCCCGGCTCCACTCCTGCCGCTCCTCGCTCCCTGGCGCGACTTCTCCAGGGACAGCATCAATTGCAGTCCCTCTCTCCCCTCCTGGAGCAGCTGCCGCTGCCTCCGGTGCACTATTAGGATGATAGGGAGCATAACTTGATTCCTCCTCTGAAAAAGGAACCTTATTGTTTACATATAAATTTCAAGCCTGAATTTTCATCAGACCCGTATTTTGGCCAAAATACTGAAGCTCCTTTTATTAGCTTTTTAGGCCAGACAATTACACAATATTTAACCATTTTTAAATTATATTTTTAAAAATCTTCTTCCCTAGTTTTTGGGTTGTTTTCCAAATCCTTATCATTCTCTCCAAAGGGCTATCTTTAGGTACAGTCCTGGGGTCTCCAACCCCACCCTGCTGTCTCTTGGAACCCTTAATCCCCAGCTCTTCCTGATGTGCTGCTGTGGACTTCACCACCCACAGGGTACCACACGCCTTCACCTAGGATTAGGACAGAGGTGGGGTGTACTGCCGAGCACCTCACTTCACTGTGCTCGGGGTACCCTACACCTAGGGGCCCAAACCCCCGAGACTCTCTTTCGCTCTTCTCTCTTTCGCTTCATCCCTCTCCAGCCGAGGGGACCTCGTTCATCCCCTCGCGGGACTACAGAACCTCGCGGATCGGGACTCCACACTCACTTCGCACTAAAAGTGTGTCTCATTCACACTCCACACAAGAGTCTCCCCGAACCCAGCTCGAGGCAAGATACGGGAAAGTTTCCCTTACCTCGGTCCGTGCACGGCTTCCCGGTCCGGGTTATCAGCAGTAATGCCTGTGCCTGTTCCCGATCTGGGCTGGACTATGTCTGGGCTGTGTCTGTGTATGTCAGTGCTGGCTTCCCTTCTCCCCAGAGCTTCGCAGAGCCTGACTTCAGATTAACAGTCTCAGTCCTTTGTAGGCCATACCTAGACAACCCCCCCACCCCCCACGGGACCGCTGAAATCAGCGGGGTGCACCTTCCTGTCTGTGGTGGCAAGAAATCTTTGGCAGGCGACAAGATCCCAGACAAGCCCCCAGATTGTGAGAAAAAAATCTCAAATAATTTTCTTCAGACAGGGTCTTCTGCGAAGCTATTTTATTTGTGATTGCAATGGCAGGCATCCTGTCAATTAGGAGCACATTTTAGTAAACAAATCATAACCTTTTATTCCCTATTACCCGACGCCTGATCACCTCCCCTGTTTCCTCATTGGCTGAGTACTGCAGGTTCACGAGCTACCCGACGCTCCTCTATACCATATATGTACAATTTTTCTTTTTTTTCAACCCTTTAATTTCTCCTTTCTTATGTTTTGAGAACTTGTGATCTTTGTTTTACTGTTCTCACACTGCTCATCCTGTTTTTCTCAAGCTTCTACCTTATTTTGGAACAGTGATCTACTGTCCACTTATCTACTTAGCATTTCTCCTTATTATGACTACACAGCTACCTTTGAATACAGAAAATTAGTTCTCTACTGCAAAAACACAACTTAGTTTCTTACACGTTTGGAGAGAGAGAAAGTGCTGACTCCCTTGTGGAATGGGGATGTGAAAGGTTTGACAAAGGAGGCTGAGGGCTTCCAAAAGATTTCCATTGTGAACACTATTTCCTGGGAGCCATAGATGGGGTGGGTGTTGGACGTAGGGTCATGGTTAGGGTTAGGGTAAGAGTTGGGTTTGGAGAGAGAGAAAGTGCAGACTCCCTTTATTAGTGGGGTTTTGAAAGGGCTTCTAAAGAAAGTTGAGAGCTAACAGAAGTTTTCCCGTGTGAGTACTGTTTCATGGGAGGCCTAGGGTGGGGTGGGTGTTGGAACTGGGTGCTCTCCAGGGTTAGACTTAGAGGCAGGGGTAGGGTTTGGAGAAAAATAAAGCTCATACTACTCTTGTGAGTTTGGAGAAAGCTAAAGTACAGACTACCCTTATGCATGGGGCTGTGAAAGGGCTGAAAATGAAGTCGAGCTCTACTAAAAGACTTCCGTTGTGAGCAATTTTTCATGTAAGCCTTAGGTGGGGTTGGAATAATACCTGGGTGTTGACTAGGATTAGGTTTAATGTTAAGGTCAGGGTTTCTGGTATGGTTAGGGTTATGGTTTGGAGAGAGAGAAAGCTTGGGCTCCCTTTGTAAGTGGGGCTGTGAAATGGCAGCTAAAGGAATTTGTGGACTATGAAAAGCCTTCTGTTGGGAGCACTGTTAACTGCCATTTAACACTCACTCGCCCGAGGCGATCGGCTCCGGGGCAGATGTATTCTGCAGTGGAGTGGAGATCACAGCGTGCAACCCTCAAAGCAGCTGAGGGAGCCACCAGAAGCCAGCAGCCCTCACCAGGGGGCTTTGCTGGAGCCAGGAGTGCCCCCCTCTGTCATACAAAGGCAGCCCCTGAGGGGGGGTGGAGGGGTGGGAAGGCTGAGCTGTCCGGACACCAGCCCAGCGGTCAGAACAGCGCTGGGGGTTCTGTGCAAAGGGGAGGGTGGGACCGGCCTCTGTGGGCACAGAGCGGCCTGGCCCGTGCCCCCCCCGGTCTTGACGCCAATGCTGGCATAGTGACAGCGGCGCTCTGCCTACCTTGCAGATCGGTGCCAGCCCCTGGCAGCTTCTCATGATTATTTTCAGTAACATAGCTATGCTAGTAAGATGCCTGTTAAGCAGTTTGTTTTGTTAACTGCATGGATACAACTGCTGTGCCAAAGAAGTGTGTTTTTTTTTAACAAGTGCTTTTTTTTATTGGCCTAGCTAAGAAAGTAACTTAACTGTAGGCGAAAGAGAAGTCATTGTTCACAGCTAGCAGTTCCCTCCACAGATGACTGTTTTTAAATGCTGCTATAAATGATTGAGTCCCAAATAGGATTACAATCAAAGTTTACAATTTATTAAACAAATAGAGGCAAGCAAACAGCGCTGGGTGCGCCGGGAGTCTCTGCTCCACCAGGACGCACACCTGTTACGTAAGGTGGCTGGTTTTTATGCTCCTAGGCTAATACATATTCATTACTACTTCTAGAAGAGGCAGGGTTATTGTAATTGGTTTCTGGAATCCGAAACCCTCCCAGGGGCACCTGTGTATCAGTCTCTGGTGGTCTCTCGGGGGTCACTTGGGCTGAAGGCTGGTGGTCTTCCTCCCAGGCTTTTGTCCTTCAGTTGTTCTTCAGCTCCCCCTTCCTCCTTATTTGGTAGCCTCTGGGCCGGATTTCAGAAACTCTCGCAACATCCCCTGCAGTAGTCAGCAGTTTTCTCTAAAAACCCTCTTTGTTCTCTTATCACCTAGACTCGGGCCTCAATGTTAACCCTTCAAATCCCTTAGTGACACGAATTGCTGCACCATTCCTTACAATCCCTACTGTGTCAATAAATATTTCCCATGTATCTTGCAGTGCAACATATAGCATGATTTTATTTAGTAAATTCTATATTTTTTTTTAAGCCTGCACATCTGATTTGAGACTGTTTAAAAATCTGTAGCTAGCCAGAAGCACTAGAAGTTTGGACTATAGATGTTCCATTCCCTTTGTTATTTTCTGACTTGCAGACTCTAGCTGGTCAACACAATGTCTTGCCCGGAATTTCCTTACATTCTAAAATTAGAGAAGGATCTAAGAAACAATAGCAAATCAAGTCTCTAAATGTCCTGCTCTGGCTTGAGGCTTGGCTGTCATTTAGACTTTCACCTACTTCCTTTTTTCTTAAACTGATTTTACATTAGATAAACTGAATTAAAAAGAGCTCATGCTGCTCAAGATCAAACTGAATTTACTCTTCTCCTGATAAAGCTTTTAATACTCACAATGAAGTGATACACATATGATTTCTGTTAAGCTTGAATAAATCTTAGACAGCAACCTTTGCCAAGCGTCACAGCCTAAAGGTTTACCTGGCCTGCGTATGTGCAGAGACTGCAGCGGTGAGTTTTCAGGATTCTGTAGTACACAAGCACAGGGGAGCTTTCTTTCCTAAGCTTCCTTACTTCATTACAAGTTACTACAAATCACGAGCATACTAATGATTAAGAAAGCAGGTATACATCAACCTCTTATGAATTATTAACAGGGAAGCACACATATACATCTCTATTATCAATAGAAGCAGCAATCAATGGTAGCAGCAATCAGTAGTAATACACGAGAAAATACTCAAGGATCAATATTAAAGGTTACTACAAACCTATCCTTAGTAAAGAAGCGAATGTACTTATGATTGGCTACCTATACGTGCATATGGAATATACGTGCATGGAATACATGTATTCCAAATGTTACCGGTATCAGGTGTGATCAAACTGATCCCTCAAACCGACCTCAAAAACAGCCTAATTGAGAAAAACAACCACAGAAAAGGGTCAATGAAGAAAATGGACTTCAGAAGTGTTGTGGTTTAGCCCGGCTGGCAGTCAAACACCACACAGCCGTTCGCTCACCCTCCCCCCTCCCTCTCCGGGATGGGGGAGAGAAACGGGAAAGTGAAGTCTGTGAGTTGAGATAAAGACAGTTTATTAAGACAGGGAAAAGAATAACAACAATAATAATAATAATAATAGTATTAATAGTAATAACGTGTACGAAAAAAGTGATGCACAATGCAATTGCTCACCACCCGTTGACCGATGCCCAGCCTATCCCCGAGCAGCCGGCCCCTCCCTCCACCCCGGCTAGCCACCCCTATATATTGTTCAGCATGACGTCAGATGGTATGGAATACCCCTTTGGCCAGTTTGGGTCAGCTGTCCTGGGTCTGTCCCCTCCCAGCTCCTGCTGCATCCCTAGCCTGCTCGCTAGCAGGACAGAGCGAGAAGCTGAAAAGTCCTTGGCTTGGTGTAAGCACTGCTCTACAACAATTAAAACATCAGCATGTTATCAGCGCTCTTCTCATTCTAATCCAAAACATAGCACCCTGCCAGCTACTAGGAGGAAAATTAACTCTGTCCTAACTGAAACCAGGACAAGAAGGCACAACCCTTTTCCCCCCCCCCCCCCCCCCCCCCCCGAAGAGGGCCCAGGTGTGGCCCTCTTAAAATAACAAGTCTCATTTTGAAGATGACCTGCCTTAGGGAGTTCAGAGTCAGCCAGGTGTCCCTAGCGAAGGTCTAGTTTGTTTAGGAAGTCCTGGAGGAAAAGGGAAAGTTTGTGTGGCACGAGAAGTTCTTATAGAGAGAGAGGCTTCCTTTTTGGTCCAGACCAGGTCATTTTTGTGTCACAGAGATGTAAGAGGGTTTAGGACACCTCCTATTAGATCAGCCAAGAGATGCTGCTAATTTCTGTGATTTTTCACTGGCGACAACCAGTGATGTTTCCTATTCTCTCAGATAAAAATCTTACATTTGCCAAACTGCTTTCTCTTCTTGCAGCTTAAAGAGCCAATAGGGGCTGACATTTCCCCCTTTCCCAAAGTATTTTTCACTTTTTCAGACAATAAACTGCTGTTAGAGTTCCTCCTTTTTGCCCTTATCAGCTGGGGAGGTTTCTGCTTCTTAGGTACGCAGCTAAAGTTCCAAGAGGCCACTTGGGCCTTCTCAAGGATTAGCAGTTTGCAGGCTGCCTGGCAGTTGCATCTGCTGGTGTTTTAGCAGACCTTTTCTGTCAGAATGTCTCCCAGGATTGCCAGGTTACCTCCATGGCTGCTCTGGCCACTGAGAAGGAGAGGCAAGGCTCTGGCGTGCCCTTGAAGACAAAGGGAGGTCCTTCAGGCACACTGGCACTCTGGGACACACCACAGAGCCACAGGGAGGTCCCAAGAGGGTGTGAGGGCACACAGAGGCCTTGGGGCATCCAAGAGGACTCAGGTGCCCGGGCCTCACGCCCTCTGCCCTGGAGACGCCTTCCCCCTTCTGGCCCAGGTGACAAGTCACAGCAGGGCCCTTTGTGACTCGCCCCTGGGACAGCCATGACTACCCAGCACCAGCAGGGCAGCCCCACAGTGCCCAGGAGGATCACAATGGGACAAGGCAAGAGTTGTGAGGCTCCTGAAGATGCCCCAAAGGGCATTGAAGATCTTGCCCTGGCGGGGATGCTATTACTTGCCCCCAGGATCCTGATGGCTGAGAAGGGTGGCAGGTCTCCTGCAGATTCTTTGGGGGAAACCCATCTGCTCCAGGAGGGTAAGTACGCAGGCACCACTGGGCCCGTCCAGCCTGGCCCCAGTTGCCAAGGCTCCCCAGTAGGCTGGAGTCGGGGCTTCGCCAGGGACGAGTGCCGCAGCATGGCACTGCCATGCCACTGCCACAACTGAGGAAGCCAAGCGAGCAAGGGTCCGCAGCAGGCCGGACGGGACCAAAGTCAGCGAGTACACCCTGTTCTGCAGCACGAGGCCGTTTCCCTGGAACATCAGCAGTAGGGTACAGCCGGCGGGGGGCATGCCGGTTCCTGAAGGGCAGGGCGGCTGTGAGCCAGGAGCCAGCCCCAGCACAGCCTCCCCTGGCAGGAGGGGAGGCTCCCAGCGGGAGAGAGTGGAGGGGACCCAGCTCCTGATGCGGGGACAGGCAGCAGAAGGCTGCTCACCTGGCAGGAGGCTGCGGTGCTGCAGGACAGGGACCTTTCCTGCTCTGCTGCCAGCGGCAACCTTGAGGAGAGGGGGCACCGGTGCTCCGACCCAGGGCTTGCAGTTGGCAGGGCAGTGGGCACAGGGCTGAAGAGAGGGCACGGCTCTTCCCTATGCCTCCTGCCCCGCCTACAGCTCTGCCCACTCTTTCTTAATCAGACGCTGCTTCTGCTGCCTCCAGCAGGCCGCTGGAGGCCAAGGACAAGGAAGCCTGTGACTACTTCTGGGCTTTTCTCACTGGCACCCAAATGGTAACTGCAGACTTTGTCAGTGCATGAGGCTCAGCCTGCTGCTCCCAGCTGGGGGCCGCCGTGTTTGCTGCCCATGCACAGGCTCTTGGAGGGCTGCTGGCTGTGCTGAGCTGCTGCCCTCCTGGCCCCTCGTGCCATCACTGCACGCCCCACGGTGCAGTGGCCCTGCTGGCCATGTTGCCGCCCTCTCACCCTCCCTGTTTGTCTCTCTGCTCCCTGACTGTCAGGAAGAGGACTCAAAGCTGAAGTTTCTGGCCTCGATCTGCACCCTCTGCGGCGCCAGGCTGGAGGGGAGGTACCTGCCCAATGGCAAACTGGGAGCGGAGAAGAAGGTGAGGGGACACCCAGTAGGGTTGGGGGGGGGGGGGTGTGGTGGGGGAAAGGCTGAGCTGTCCGGGCACCAGCCCAGCGGTCAGAACAGCACTGGGGGTTCTGTGCAAAGGGGAGGGTGGGACCGGCCTCTGTGGGCACAGAGCGGCCTGGCCCATGCCCCCCCCGGTCTTGACGCCAATGCTGGCATAGTGACAGCGGCGCTCTGCCTGCCCTGCAGATCGGTGCCACCCCCTGGCAGCTTCCCGTGTCCCATCCTGACCATGCTGTCTCTCTCCAGATGCAACTGCCTAAGTCATCCTCTGCCCACCTGCACGCCGTGATGTTCCTGGGCTGGCAAGCTGCGTACGCCATCACTGAAAGGAGGTACCTTCCCCAGACCTTGGCTTGGCCAGGGCCTCTCCACAGCATGGGCCTGACAGCAGCAGGCTTCCCCCGTCCCGGCAGGACTTTGGTGCTCTGTCTTAGGGCCTCTGCTCTCCCCTGCACTCTGCCCATCAGTGGGACAGATGGGAGGGCAGAGGGTGCCGTGCCCAGGGGCTCTCCATTGTCTCCCTTTCCGGCTTTTTTCCCTGAAGGGAGAGGCAGGAGCTGGAAAGGGCTTTGGGCACTGCGTGTCATGACTGCCCTCTGTCCCTGGCTCAGCAGCACGGGAGAGGGAGAAGATGCTTCCACACAAGCCTTGCCCACCCAGTACGGGTCCCACCTGGTGACTTCAGGCCCTGACATCTACGGTCACCCTTCCAGGGCATCCGGGCACTGCTCCTAGTGCCAGCGTCCAACGGGCACCTTCTCTCCTCTCCTTGCAGCAAAGAGAACCTAGCAGTGCTGTCACAGCACCTCGGCCCCTGCATCAACACCATCTGCTCTCTTGCTCCAGAGAGGGAGAGGGGCAAGTTGGACACTTCAGTTTATGCTCAGGTAAGCACTGAGTGAGCTATAGAGAGCCTGCTGCCAGTCAGTTCCTGCGCACTTTTTCCTAGTTAGCTTTGGCTGCTGGAAGACCACAGGAGAAACAGAAAGACAACAGAGATCCTGAAACACCACCGGGCAGGTTGCTGGCACCACTGGGCAGCTGAGGCCTGCCTCAGGCAGCAGGCATTCAAGCCAGCTTCCCATGAGGAAAGACCAGCAAGAGAGCACCACCCGCTGTATCCTCCTTACAGATTCTGAAATCTCTGGACAGCGTGCTGGAAGTGCTGGTGTGTGCTTCGCCAGGCTACACTGCCACCACCTTGGAGATCATCTTGCAGGTCTGTCCCCAAGGCCGCGACGGGTCAGACCCGCTTTCCAGGCTCTTCTCTTGTTCAGGAGAAGCCTGGGCACATTGTGTAAACTCTGCCCGGCGTTTGGCAGAACTGCCGCTACGGGAGCTGCCACCGCATCCCAAGGCAGACCAGCAGCTTTTCTCTTCTCAGGCCCTGCTGCCCTTCACAGAATCCCAGAAAGCGGCAGTGCGTCGGTGTGCCGTGGGGAGGATTGTCAGACTGAGCGAGGTCCTGGTCCCCGCTTCTCTGGTGCAGGTAAGGAGCTGGTGGTTCAGGTAAACTCTAAGCATCCCCTCACCCTTTCCTGGTGTCTCAAGTGCACTAGCTCAGCCAAGCTACCGCTGTCCATCCTCTCACCCCCAGGACTTGTCCAGACACAGAGCGGGCACGGTCAACCTTTGCCCCTTCCAGACGAAGCCTGTGCCACTCCTGGGGCAGCTGATGGGGTGCCTCACCCTGTGCTGTGCTGAGGAGGACCACAACATCAGCTGTGCGTCTGCAGAGGCTCTGCATGCCATCCACAGGATCATGATGGTGCGACAGAGTAAGAGAGGCTGGGGTGGGCTGGCACCTTCCAGACACAAGGGCCCAGTCAAGACCAGGCATGGTGCTATGCCGCTTTGTCCGCCCTCCCCAGCTAGAGGAAGGAGCAGCACATTCCTCCAAGGGTGGAGCAGGGGAGCAGCCGTGCTGCGCCAACCCTAGGGGGCTCCCACAGCCCCTGTAAGAGCAGCAGGATGTCCCTTGGGGCAGTGGCTTAGTAGCACTCCTGAGAACCAGTGGACTGGAGAGCAGTAGCAGCATCGCAGGGCTTCTCTCCTGCTTCAGAGCAGAAAGCCGGACCAAACTCTCTGGCCTTTCTGCAGACTACGAGGCAGTTTGCCCTTCTTCCCCTTGCAACAGAAGACCCACTTCCTCCCTGGCATGTCTCCTGTCCCCACCCCCACGCCCCCACCCAACACAGAGTGCCCCTCTTTGCCAGACACAGGGCCCTGCCACAAACAGAGCTCTCCTTGATGTTCTCAGCTGTCTTCTCCAAGCAGCAGCTTCTCCATCATTCCTACCACTCACCCACCCTCTGTTTCCCTTGCTGCCCAGGCTACATGATGATACCTGCCCATCCAAAGCTCAGGCTGGAGGAGGAATGCCCAAGCACCTTCCTGCCCAAGGAGACTGCTAACGAGATGACGGTAATCAGCCCCTCCCTTGCTGGGATTCTTGGCTGTGAGGTTGACAGGAGACCTGGATGAACCAGTGCCCCAAGAATTGTAGGCAGGAGGCAGGGTCCGTCACGGCCTACCAACAAGCCGGCTGCAGGGTCCCACCATGTCTCAGCAGGGAGTAGCCAAAGGCTAGGGTCAGTGGCCAGCATCAGCACTGCAGCTCCAGCTGTCCTGGACACCCGCAAGGCCTGGCTGCCCACACACAGCCAAGTGTGCCCTGACCCTGACCACCACCTGCCTTCACCCTGCGGGACAGTTCCCTCTCCGCAGCCACTGAGGCTACAGTCACCCCAGCCCAGGCCAGCCCTTGCTCCTGCCTGTGCTGGGGGCACAGTGCCAGCACTGCCCTGGCTCCCTCTCCAGAGCTGCCCCCACTGCTCAGCTGCGCCCTGCCACCAAGGCAGGCTGTGTGACGTGTCTTCCCTCCCACAGGTATTTGGCAGCTTCCTCCTCCCCATCGAGAGGAGGGCCTTCATCCTCACCGTCTTGGAGGGCTGGGAGGGGACAGACCCAGGACAGCTGACCCAAACTGGCCAAAGGGGTATTCCATACCATCTGACGTCATGCTGAACAATATATAGGGGTGGCTAGCCGGGGTGGGGGGGTGGCCGGCTGCTCGGGGATAGGCTGGGCATCGGTCAACGGGTGGTGAGCAATTGCATTGTGCATCACTTATTTCGTACACATTATTACTATTAATACTATTATTATTATTATTATTGTTGTTATTCTTTTCCCTGTCTTAATAAACTGTCTTTATCTCAACTCACAGGCTTCACTTTCCCGTTTCTCTCCCCCATCCCGGAGAGGGAGGGGGGAGGGTGAGCGAACGGCTGTGTGGTGTTTGGCTGCCAGCCGGGCTAAACCACAACAGAGGGCATGACACACCCCAGGGTCGCTGACACAAAGGTGGTTGCCCGTGTGTTGGATATGATCACAGACTCACAGATGGAGGAGGTTAGCAGTTTGCAGACGGATTGCCCTGTGCTTTTGCCCTCCTGGGGGCTGTTCCCCCTGGCCTGTGTGCAGGGCTTGGGAGCCCCCGACAGCCATTCGGGCTGGCAAAGAGCCACAGGAGGGAAGCATCTGCTGGTGGCAGCTGGGGCCATGGCTGTGCTCCGCTCCATTCTCCCTCGTCTCTCCTCCAGGTGCCATGGGTCATGCAGATCATCCATGACTGCCTGGTGTCGGTCAGCAAGGAGTCACTCCTAGACAGCCTGAACAGGACCCTTTTCCAGATCACCTCCTTGGACCCTGAGCATGCGGTCCAGGGCCTGCTGGAGGCCTTCCCGTGGTGCGATAGGTATGGGGCCCACCCATCCACCTCTGGCACAGCTCAGGACGCCCAGGGCCGGCACAGGCCGAGGGGCGGTGGCTGGGGTGGCCCCACCGACAGCATACTTTGTCTCTGCAGGGTTGCCACGGCCATGTGGCAGACAATGGTCTCTGAGCCCCGTGTTGCAGAGGACGTGCTGAGAAGCCTGCTGATGCAACGCACAGGGCCTGAGCACGATGGCTTCGGCCCACACCACAGCTGCGTCCGTTCCTGGGCTGTGAGTTCCTGGACCAGGCCTCGCTCACCCCCAGTGGGGCTGCACTCCCCTCCCCATCCCCTCCTCCACTCTTCCCCTGGTCCCGAACGACAGCCTCCCCTGGGGCTCCCCAGTCAGGAGGCCCGGGAGCCAGAGCCCAGCAGGGCCACATGCACTGCTGGGGCCCCACTGCGCACAGGCACGCAGCCCGCCCCTGCACTGCCACTCTCCGTCCTCCTCCCTCCCCACCTGCTCCTGCCTTGCTGGGCAGCCCGGGGCACGGCGGCTCCCTGGCCCAAGCAGGCTGCAAGGTGTGGCCCAGGGAGCCGAGGGCAGCTGGCAAGACCCCCGGCGACTGCTGGGGCCTTTGCTCTGGATACGAAAAGCTGGCTTGCCCATGACACAAAGCAGAGCCGAACCCAGAGAGTCGCTGGGGCTGGGCCCCAGGCCAGGCAGCCAGGCAGCAGGCTCTGCCCTGGTGTCTCCGTCAGCTCAGAGCGGCGCCTCACCCTCACCTCCCCCACCCCCCAACCCGCAAGCTCTGACAGTGCTGCAGGGACATCCGTGCACTGAGAGCTGCGCCTGGCTGTTTTCTGCAGGTAACCAGTGCCATGCACAAGATCTTCCAGCTGCCCTCCAGCAAAGGCGTTGTGCAGTCCCTGTTCCACAAGTTCTACATTGCCGTGCTCTTCCAGATCTCCTTCATCCACGAGTGCACACTGCAGGACTTCAGCATGAGCAGCAGTCAGACGGGGGAGCGCATGTGGCCTCCAGGCAGCTTTCTCAGGTGCTCCATCCCCACTGCCAGGTCTGTGCCCCAGGCCAGAGCCCGGGCCGGGGCTCCACATGTGACGCACGCTGTGCTCTGCATGCAGGACTGCTGTGATGACCATGAGAGCGCTTTTCCAACACCTGAAGGGTGCCACTTTGGTTGAAGACATCCAGACGCAGGGTGGCTGGGACATGCTTTTAAGCCCTGAGACCTTCCACACAGGTGTCGCTGTGCTGACTAGGTGAGCGCCTCATCAGTTGCCCTTGTCTCCCCTGGCATTCTTCTCCTGGAGGTGGAGGGCCCCACACGATCCACTTCCTCGTGGCTGCTGGGGTGTCCCCAGGGGTCCGAGGGACAACGCTGACCCTCAGTGCTGGTGACTGAGGGATCTCAGAAGAGACCGACGGGGGAGTGGCCGCTTTGATCTTTAAGGTCCCTTCCAACCCGAGCCATTCTATGGTCCATTCTGTGATTTCCATGCCGCTGCCTCTGAGAGTTCCTGGGAGAAGGGCTGCTGTTGCCCGGTGCAAGAGGAGGACTCGCAGGACCTGTCACCTTCCAAAGCGCCCCTTCCTCGGGGACCAGCGGGACGGGAGAGTGCTGGGGCTGGCTCTGCAGGCAGTGCCACAGCCTGCACTGGCGCTGTGTGGCAGAGCAGCCGGAAGGGTGGCCAGCGAGCATGGGAAGGCCCGGGGGCCCGGGGATCCAAAGTGGTCAGGAAATGGCATCTGTTGGAAGGCCACAACTTGCGTGTAGGCAGGGTGTCTCTCAGTAAACCGAGCACATCTATGCTCGTCACCCTCCATGTTTGCAAAGGCAAGGTGTATGGCGAAGGGCGGGCGGCCTCTCCTCAAGCGAATAGCACCAGCTGCTGAAGCAGAGCGCAGAAATGCAAGCCTTGCCCTGGCCTGGCCCATGGGATAACAGCTAGCGCTGGCAGCGCAGTCCCAAGGAGGTTTGTTTGCCCAGCTTGGTGCTACCAACGCGTTCTTCCCCTGGCCAGGGCTCTGCGAAGCAAAGCACCACTCTACTGTGCCTCGATGTTTGAAGAGGCAGTCACGGGTCTCTGCCAAAGATGGAAGCACAAGGAGATCGTCGCCATGGCTGTCTTCACGGAGGTAGGGCCTAGCGGCAAGTGGTGCCTCTCCAAGGTGCCTTGAAACTCTGGGCTCTCTGGCAGACGGGAGGGGCCAAGTTGCCAGTCTGATGGAGCTGGGCTGGTGACTGCGCTCTCCTCCCAGTCACTGAGGCCTTTTCCACTGAGGGACCGGGCCTGAAGCATTTGCATTTTGTCCGTCCTGGTGGACAGCTCCCTGCACACAAGCTCTTCCGAAAGTCCAGGGAGCAAAAGGCTGCAAGTGGTTCAGCGGGCAGAAGCAGCAGGCGAGGGAGCTGCGCTGCGTGCCGCGAGGCAGAGCTGTGACTGGCTCCGGGGCCCTTGCCCCGAGCTGTGTGGGAGGGGTGATTCAGCGTACTGCCAGGAGTCCTGCCGGCTGGGCCAGGCTCTCACTGGGCTGCTGGGTGTCTTTCAGTTGCTGGACTGCGTAGACTTTGAGCAGCACATCGATGACTGCATCCTGAACCTTCTTGAGTCACACATGCACAGTCAGTCCTCGGTGCTGCGTAGGATGGCGGTCACAAGCCTCGTCCTGCTGTCTACGAGACCCAAGACAGTGAGTGGGGGCATCTGGGCCAAGTGGCGGCATCCACCTGGGGCTGGGCTGCAGGCGCTGTTGCCCGCAGAGGCTTGCTTGGACTTTGCCAGGAATCGGGAGGGGCGGTAGTGGCTCCACTGCTCTCACTGCCTTCTTCATCGGCCCCTGAGCGCTTCTGGCCAGCCCCTGGACTGTGCAGCACGAGGAGAGCGGCACCGGTGTCCGCTCAAAGGCACCTCCTGCTGTGCCAGGAAGAGGTCAATGCCAGGCCCCAGGCCAGCCAGCGCGGGGCTGCCTCAGCTGCAGGGGCACTCTACCCAGAGCAGTCATCCTGCTGAGGTTGGGAAGATGAGCCCCCACACGGGGCCAGGCTGACACAAGTGGCTGCTTCTGCAACCCAAGGCAGCAGCCTTCTGTCCCGAGGGGCCTCAGCATGCTCCGTGCTGGCCTGGAGACAGACCTCTGCCCTGGGCTGTGCCCGCTGTAAGCAAAGGGCTTCTGCTGGAGTGGTCCTCGGTGTTTCTGAAAAAGAACTGCTCTGTTTCATGTAGGCAGTAACTCTGCAAGGCCTGCTGCCAGAGGTCATGCAGCAACTGCAGGATGCCGACAGCGACATCAGTATGAAGGCCCTGACTGTCCTCCGCAACACACTCCGCCTGGCAGATGGGCAGGTGGCTGGCCCCATCGCTCTGCAGCTGCCTGAGAGGCTCCTGCCTCTCTTTGAAAACGTAAGGCTGGTGGGCAAGCGGGAGGTTTGGCTAGCGTGGCCACGGGGCACGTGAACGTGGCCTGGGGGTGGTGCGTCCCTCTCCGCGTGTCTCACTGGCCTGCGAATTCTCCTCCCACCACGACCCCTGGGCACGTGCTGGAAACGTTTTGCTTGGTGCTTCTTGGGCACTCCTGCTGGGGCAGTCCCTCCCTGTGCAGAGCCCTGCAGATGTGTGCTCCACAATGGCAACTTCTCCTCGGCCCCTTGCTGCCCATGGCAGCTTCTCCCCTTGCCATGTGTCCCCTTGCCAGCCCCAGGGTGGACCATCTGCAACCCACTGCCTTGCCCTTCCTGCGTCTTGAGCCATTTTGCACTGCCTGCACGGCCGGCCTACCTACCACAGCTCACTGCAGAGTGAGAGCCAGGAGCGTCTCCCTATCAGCCACACCGACCCCTTGCTCACTGCGAGCTCGGAAGAGCCTGGACTGAGGTCCTCACGTGTTCTGTCTCACCAGGAGTCCAGCTGCGTGAGAGAGCTCTCCATCCTTCTCTGCAAGGATGCCATGGAGGTGGCAGAGGGCACCCATGAAGTGGAGATGAAGAAGCAAGTGCAGAGCACCCTCCTCCCCCTCTTCTTCCACCTGCATGACCAGAACCAGTGTGTGGCTCAGGTGGGGATTTCTAAGCTGAGCAGTCACTTGAGGGGGCAACACCCCTCAGGAGGGCCTGAGCATCAGGGGCACGGGCTGTTAGCAAGGCTCCCTCTGAATGTGCCTCACCTTGGGGCCGAAGCTCCCGAATCCAAAAGAAAGGTGCAGAGCCCCTCCGTACCTGCACCAGGCCCACCACAGCCGTTTTGCCCTTGCTGCGCCTCCACCCACACAAAGGGCCAGAGCGGAGGGGCCTCTCCCTGCCCCACATCCAGCCCCACATGCAGCCCTCCACAGAACAGCCCATTGGGAGGCTTCCTGCAGCCCTAGAGCTGTCAGGGGCCGAGAAGGTGGGCACGGGCGTTTTCCAGACCTGCCCTGCCTGCTCCCAGCAGTGCTCAGCAGTGGTGCGTAGCCACGGATACCTAGGCACTAGAGTTTTCACGGGCATCCCAGCTGTGCCTGCAGGTGTCTGAGGCCAGTGGTGAGGTGCCCAACAGTTGTCGACCCCATGTTACACACAGGGACCCGCCAGATGTCTAGGCTGAATGCTCCCTTGCTCTCTTGGGCATGAGCACCCTGGAGCTGCCAGCGTGCTCACTGCAGAAACCCTGGCCCGCACAGTGCCCTGGGCCATGCGGAGGGGTGCAGCCCCTGCCAGGGCTTGCAGGAACCAGCACGGCCTCCAGCCTCACCAGCCTGGGAAGGGAGCTGCAGCCAGGGCAGGGGTCTGGCCCTGTGTCCGCGGTGGCGGGCTCTGGAGCCCAGGCCCTAGGGAACAGCCTGCTGGGGTCCCCGTGGGTGGTGCCCCCGGCTGCCTCCTGCCCCGGCGCCTCGGTGACCGCAGCGCTTCAGCTGCCTCCTGGCCTTGGCTGCAGATGAGCAGCTCTGGGGGACCTCTGTCCTGCAGCCCCAGCAGCACAAACTGCCAAACCCGGTGGTTGCCCCACACCTCTGCTCGAGCACTGAACCCTCTGGCAGATGCCTTCCCCAGCTGCTGCACCTCCCCAGCAAGGGCCAGGAAAGCCCCCAAGCCTTGCCAAGGTGCGGGACAACCAGGTCCTGTCCCATGCGCAGTTGTTTCATCTCCCACTCTCTGCTGCTCTGCAGGCCTCTCGGGAAGCCCTCCTTGGTGCTGCCAAGCTCCTGAAGTGGAAGCAGCTCAGGAACCTGCTGGAGACAGCGCAGCCACAGAGGGTTGGCAAGTGCCTGGTAAGGACAACTGCCCGAGGGCTCCCAAAAGCTGGCCCAGGTAAGGCCTGCCAGCCCTGGCCCAGGGTGTGGGGTGGCTACCCTTGCCTCTAGCCGCTGCTGCAGGCCAGAGCCCCCAGCTTGCAGCCATACACGCGCCCCCACCCCCACCCCCCAGCACATAGCAGTACAGGCTCTTCGACAGCCTCGTCGCTCTCCCAGGTCCCAGGCATGCCGACAGCTGACCCTTGGCAGCGGGGTGGCACCTCAGCACCCTGCCCCCTGCTCCCTCCAAAGCCCGCCCCAGCACCAGCTGGCTGCTGGCTGGGCACCAGGGTGTCCCGGCAGGGGAAGCCAGTCCCGGGCACAGGGCCTGCCTGGCCAAGGGGAGAGGCTGCACCAGCCCCATCCACATGTACTACTCTCTTCCAGCTGGTGAGGCACAGCAGCAGAGTGGATGATTACCTGTGCCAGAGCCTGCCATACCTGTGGAGCCCCCAGGAGCCCCTGCAAGAGGCGGCCGTCAGGTTCATTGGTGAGTCACAACCCCATGGGCCCTCTGTGCCCCACAGCAGCTCGGCCCCAGCCCCAGCTGCTGCTGAATCAGCCACGTGGCTGCAGAGCACTGCCTGCCCAGAGTGGGCCTGGAGTGCCTGTGGGGCTCCCTGCTGCCCTCGCCCACCCCCTGCCCACGCAGTGGTTGTGGTGGGAAGCTTAGCGGGTGCCTCGCAGCCTCCTTGGGTGTCGTCACACTTGGGCACACATGGCCAAGCCGGCAGGGATGTTGAGGGGGGACTGTGTCTGGGCCGAGCTGGCCAGCGGGATCTGTGATGGGCTGTGTGTACCTAGGGCTTGCCGGGCAGCACTTGATGGATGGGCGCGAGGAGAAGCTGGAGAACATCATCGAGGGTGAGTGAGGGCAGTGGGGTATCAGCAGGAACTGGCTGGGAGGCGAAAAGACCCTGGGCAGTGAGCTGCGAGCCCTGCCCCAGCCGAGGAGGTGGGGTGGCCTTGGCAGGAGGGGTTCCTGGGCTTACTTCCCACTGATACGGGCTCTGACCTCCACTCTGTTCCTTTCCATGTCAGCACTCAGAAGCATGGAGGGCTACAGCAGCCCTTCGGTCTCCTCCCTGGTGACTGAAACCATCCTGGTCCTGAGAACACCCTCTGAATTCAGCCTGCAAGCGCTACGTTACTGGCTCCGGAGAGAGTGGGAGAGGAGGCCCCGTGTCCCGAGAGCTGGCTGGCTGTGCTGCTGCAGCTGTGCTCAGTGCTGACCCCAGCTCCAGCCCTCGGGCCCTGCCTGCCCCTTCGTGTGCTCCCTTGGTGTAAGCCCTCTGCTGGGCTTTCCCCAAAGAAACAGCCCTCTTTCTTCACCGCTTGAACGTGTCATTTTTTTTGTGAAAACCGAACGGTTAGAAAACTCCACGGCACCAAGCTGCTCTGCTAGGCTGCGAAACCAAGAAGAAAGGAGAAGGAAAGCTTTTGCTTCCCTGGCCACAGCGTGTTAGAGCAACCCACCGCCTCGGCGTTCCTGGGCCTCGGGCCATTTTGCTAGGAACAGCACAAGTTTAGAGCGAGCCTGATGGTACGGAACTGATAGATTGCATGGCCAGCCCTGAGTCTAACTGACAACCTACTCACGTCCCCTGGATGAACTTTGCTCATTATAATCTCAATAAAATGCCAAAATACACCTCCATTCCAAAGGCTACCCGCCTCCAAGGCGCAACTACCTCTCACTGAGCACGCGCTCCGAATTTCCCTGAGCGAAAACAAAAGCGAGAAAAATTTATACCAATCACAACGAAGACACATATGACTAGAGTCACTCACTACCTAGAAGCAGGAACGTAGGCTGAGCTGTCACCCCCCAGGAGAACACACCGGGCTGTGACACGCCTTACGCGGGCCAAAGCGACAGTGACGACGGGGTCAGTCGCTGCACAGCGACCGAGGCAGCCGCCCGGCGGCGCAGGACTACAGTTCCCAGCATGCCTCGGGACGGAGCAGCCCACCTGACCCCACGGGAACTCCGGAACGCCCCCCCCGTGCCGTTCCTCTCCCTCTCCCTCTCCCTCTCCCTCTCCCTCTCCCTCTCCCTCTCCCTCTCCCTCTCCCTCTCCCTCTCCCTCTCCCTCTCCCTCTCTCCCTCCCGAGCCGACGCAGCTTCTGCCCCGGAGCAGGGCACCGCCATTTCGCCGCGGGCAGGGGCACTAATGAGAATGTCGGCGGCGCAGGCGCCACCGCGCATGCGCGGGGCCGCTTAGCCTGCAGTACCGGCTTTTGGCCAGCAGGGGGCGGCAGGGAGGCGCAACTGCGCTGGTCCCGAGGACGCCAGGCGCGGCTTCCCAAACCGTTTTCCCGGAAACCCACAAACGAAAACGGCAGAAAAGTGCACCCCACGCCGTCTCGGGGAGGAAACACCTGCCCTGAGCAAGGCTGGAGGGGAGGTACCTGCCCAATGGCAAACTGGGAGCGGAGAAGAAGGGGAGGGGACACCCAGTGGGGCGGGGAGGGGGGGAAGGCTGAGCTGTCCGGGCACCAGCCCAGCGGTCGGAACAGCACTGGGGGTTCTGTGCACAGGGGAGGGTGGGACGGGCCTCTGTGGGCACAGAGCGGCCTGGCCCGTGGCCCCCCCCCCCGGTCTTGACGCCAGTGCTGGCATAGTGGCAGCAGCGCTCTGCAGATCAGTGCCAGCCCCTGGCAGCTTCCCGTGTCCCATCCTGACCATGCTGTCTCTCTCCAGGTGCCCATGTGATAAATTAGCGGGTGTTTGTTCATTGTCTCTAAAAGGAATGCAGAGAATATACTGAGAAGATAAGGTTTCACAATTTATGGCCTTGTTAAGGGGGAGGATTAAGAAAGTAGATAGTGGGGAAGGGGATGCTGGGCAAACATCCTTGATGAAATAAAGACTCTGTGATCGCAAGGCATCACTTCACTACCCCCTTTCCTGAGCACGAGCATAACGCATGAACACTGAGAGAGGAGCGACGACCCCCCAACAACGGACTGCACAGCCTCAAGAGATTCAACAGGAACTTGGATGCTATAAAACAGCGATGCGAGAAAAGGAAAGTTGCGTGCCATGGCGGAGCGGAGACTCCCTGGCCGCCCAGCGCTGTTTTGCTTGTGCCTGCTTACTTAATTAATAAAATATTTTTGATAGACCAGAAAATTGCGTGGTCTCACTTATGACAATTTTGGTGCCGTGACTCGGATGAAGGCGGATTGACTGGGGATCCTTTCGGGGGAGGCGCCCCGCCGGTTTCGGCGGCCCCTGGAACGGAAAGCCTCACTCGAGCCCTTCACTGACGAATCCTAAAATTAGGCACAAGCAAATAAAAACCGGTAACCCCAAGCAATCTTTGTGCACAAAGACCGAACGAAGACCCATGGGGTGGGTAAGTATAGGCCGGTGATCCGTTCGGTTGGGGTTGGGAATCCCGGAACACGACATACGAGACGTCCAAGTGCGGACGAAGCGAGTATGGACCCCTCGGTAGTGCGGTTCCCATATCCCGCGAGGGACTGGGCCACGAAAAGGGGGAAGCGTTTTGTGTGTGTGTGAGTGAAGGTGTTCCGGAAGATGGGGCAGAAGAAAAGTAAGCCTTCTGGCCTCATGGGCAGGGAATCTAGTGGTATAGGTATACCCTCTATTCCCTCTGATAGTCCGTTAGGAGTAATGATTAAACATTGGAGTGATTCCCCTTCTAGGCGGGGAAAGAGCAAAGTTAAAATGATTTATTATTGTATTGAAGTATGGGGCAATAAGCCCATAAAAAGGGACAGCGTTTTCTGGCCCCCATTTGGCTCTTTCGAGGATTGGATATGCCAAGCCTTAAATATTTACGTAAACTCCAAGGAGCCCTTTAGCCCGGAGGAAAGTGAGTATGCGCACCTCTGGATAAATTCAGATACAAGGATGCAATTATACCCTCTAAAAGAAAAAGGAGGGCGGGATAAAAAGAGGAAAGACTTAGAAGTTCCAGCACCACCCCCGCCCTATGTTCCACCGCCTGCACCGACGGCCCCCGTCCTTAATGGACCCTCTGAGTCAACAGTATCAGGAGAATCAGAATCAGATCATGAAGCACAAGGGCCAGTAACAAGAAGCAGGACAAGAAGTCAAAAATCTGACCTAAAGGAAGGATTATATCCCCTGCGGGAAATAGCAATGGGAGGACCCCAGCCAGGAATGGGGTATGTGGCTGTTCCCCTTAATTCAGGGGATGTCAGAGATTTTAAGAAGGAGATGGGAAATTTATTAGAGGACCCACTGGGAGTAGCCGAGAAAGTGGATCAATTCTTGGGTCCAAACATATATACCTGGGAAGAATTACAATCTATCCTGGGAATCCTCTTTACATCAGAGGAGAGAGGAATGGTTAGGCGTGCTGGTATGCGAATTTGGGATCAGCAGCACCAACAAGGCCCGGCTGCAGATATTAAATGGCCAGTGCAGCCGCCAAATTGGAATAATCAAGATCCTGTACATAGAGGTCATATGCAAGACCTGAGAACTATCATAATTCAAGGAATACGGGAATCGGTCCCTAGAGGACAAAATATAAATAAAGCCTTCAATGAGCAACAAAAGAAGGATGAAACCCCGACAGAATGGTTAGAAAGACTGCGAAAAAACTTGCAGTTATACAGTGGCTTAGATCCTGGAACCCCGGTTGGGGAGGCGTTGCTCAAGGCCCAGTTTGTAGCAAAATCATAGATAGACATTAGGAGAAAATTAGAAAAAAATAGAGGATTGGCAGGACAAAGGGTTGGATGAACTCCTGAGGGAAGCACAGAAGGCATATGTTCGTAGGGAGGATGAGAAGGAGCGGAAACGAGTATGTATGATGGTGGCAGTGGTATGAGAGGGACAGAGAGGAGTCGGGCCGAATCGAGGGTTCGGTCCCACGAATGGAAAATTCAGAAAGGAAGAGAAGAGTGGCCAGGAACAAAGAAATGTGATCTGCTTTTACTGTAATAAAAGGGGTCACATGAAAAGGGAGTGCAGACAAAGAAAGGAAGATGAGAAGATGTTTAAGAGTGAATAGGGGTGTCAGGGGCTCTATTTGCTGGGGACCCGAGATAAAAGCGAGCCCTTGATAAAACTGAAAGTAGGTCCCCAGCGTGAGGAAGTAGAATTCCTCATAGATACAGGGGCTGAAAGATCAACAGTCCAAACCTTACCCACTGGATGTAGGGCCTCTGCAGAAAAAGTACAAGTGATTGGAGCAAAGGGGGAGCCTTTTGGGGTCCCTGTTATAAAAGAAGTAACCATCGAATCTGATTCTAAAGTGAGTGAGGGATCTCTGCTCCTAGTACCAGAGGCCGAATATAATTTGTTAGGTAGGGACTTAATAATAGAGTTAGGGATAGGGTTAGAAGTGATAAGTAGAAGGTTAGAAATTAAGCTGTGCCCGCTTCGAGTGGAAGACAAAGCAAATATTGATCCTGGGGTCTGGTATACCTCAGAGAGCGTGGGAAAATTAAATATTAGACCTTTCAAAGTGACCATAAACAAACCAGAAATACCAGTTAGGGTGAAACAATACCCCCTTTCAGAAGAAGGTAGGAGAGGGTTAAAACCCGAAATCCAAAGGTTATTACAGCAAGGGCTATTGGAGCCCTGTATGTCCTCTTTCAACACTCCCATCTTACCAGTAAAGAAGAAAGACGGTAAATATAGATTAGTACATGACTTAAGGGAAATTAATAAAAGAACCGTTACCAGGTTCCCAGTGGTGGCAAACCCACACACCCTGTCAAGCCAACTGCATCCAGACGACCGATGGTATAGCGTAATCGATCTGAAAGATGCATTTTGGGCGTGCCCCCTGGATGAAAAATCTAGGGACTATTTTGCATTCAAATGGGAAGACCCAGATACACATAGAAAACAACAATTAAGGTGGACAGTTTTGCCTCAGGGTTTTACGGAATCTCCAAACCTGTTTGGGCAGGCCCTGGAGCAAATTTTACAAGAGTTTAACAGGACACCTGGCACAACAATGATTCAATATGTGGACGATCTGCTACTAGCAGGAAAAGATGAGGATGCTGTAAGACAAGCAAGTATCAGCTTGCTGAATTTTCTGGGGTCACAAGGATTAAAGGTTTCAAAGTCAAAGTTGCAGTTTGTAGAAGAGGAAGTAAAATACTTAGGTCATTTATTAAATAAAGGGACGAAGAAATTAGATCCTGAAAGGGTTAAAGGAATTCTAGGAATAAAAGCCCCAACTACTAAAAGACAGGTACGACAATTGCTAGGGCTGACCGGATACTGTAGACAATGGATAGAAGATTATAGTGGGAAGGTTAAATTTTTGTACAATAAGCTCAATATGTACATGTATAATATTGTACATGTATATATATATATATATATATACATGTACATGTATAATAATGTACAATAAGGACGGATTACTCAAATGGACAAAAGATGATGAGGAGCAATTAGAGAAATTAAAGGAAGAACTTATGCATCCACCAGTTTTGAGTTTTCCAGAGTTAAAGAAACCATTTTTCCTGTTTGTGAATAGCACCGAAGGGACTGCCTACGGTGTGCTTGCCCAAGAGTGGGCAGACAGTAAAAAACCGGTGGCCTATTTATCCAAACTGCTAGACCCCGTTAGTAGAGGTTGGCCTAGCTGTTTGCAAGTTGTGGTGGCAGCTGCCCTATTAGTGGAGGAAGCTCAAAAGATTACGTTTGGGGGAGAAATCAGGGTTATATCCCCCCACAATATACGTGGAGTGCTGCAACAAAAAGCTGAAAAGTGGATCATAGATGCAAGGCTGCTGAAATATGAAGGAATTTTGATATCTTCACCCAAATTAACACTAGAAACAACCTCAGTACAGAACCCTGCTCAATTTCTTTATGGTGAATCGAGAGAGAAGCTCGAACATGATTGTCTTAGAAATATAGAAGAACAGGTAAAATTAAGACCTGACTTAGAAGATGTGGAATTACCCTCAGGGGAGCAGATATACGTGGATGGATCCTCAAGGGTAATTAAAGGTAAAAGAAAATCGGGATACGCATTGGTTAATGGAAAAACATTCGAGGTAATAGAATCAGGCCCTTTGAGTCCGAGTTGGTCAGCACAGGCCTGCGAGTTGTACGCTATGTTAAGGGCTCTAAAGTTGTTAAAAAATAAAAGCGGAACAATATATACAGATTCAAAATATGCATATGGAATAATCCATACATTTGGAAAAATATGGGAAGAAAGGGGACTAATTAATTCTCAAGGAAAAGGACTGATTCACGAGGAACTAATTATCCAAGTTTTACAAGCTGTAAGGGAACCAAAAAGCATTGCTGTGGTACATGTCAAGGGACATCAGAAGGGAACAAACCCTCAAATTAGGGGAAATAATTTGGCAGACCAGGAGGCAAAACGAGCAGCACTCATGTGTGTATATGAAATAGCTAAGAGGGCGGACTGTCCGAGTTGCGGCAGGGGAAAGGATTTAAAGAAATTCCCCTGCTATGATTGCTGGAGTGAGTGGGGAGTCGAGGGAATAGAGTGCAACTGCTCTGAAAAAGAAACACCTCCTTATAAAAATTGTTACAAGTGTGGACCGGCTCAATCGCTGTGGTCGAATGGGCCTATTCCGCTCCCATTGCTCTGCTTTACTGCTGTAGAAAAGCAGAAAATGAAACAGATGGGAATAAGGAAAACTGAAAAAGGAGAATGGGTCCTTACCGATGGGCGTAAGGTAATACCGAAAGCAATGGCTCTGAGGGTGCTACGGAGACTACATGAGCGTACACACTGGGGTACTCAGGCGTTGGTAGATCAATTTGCTACAAATTACATGTGTATAGGGGTATATAACATAGCAAAAAGAATTGTGAATGACTGCATAACTTGCCGGAGGGTAAATGCTCAGCACATGCGGAGAAGAGTTCCCGGTGGATGGGAATTGGCTCACCGACCTTTTGCAAAAATTCAATTGGACTTCACTGAACTTCCAAAAACAGGAAGATATAAATATTTATTGGTCATTATAGACCACTTCACTAATTTTGTTGAAGCATTTCCTGCGGTAAGAGCTACTGCGCAAACCGTGGTGAGAATATTGTTAGAAAATATAATTCCCCGATATGGGATTGTGGAAACAATTGACTCTGACAGGGGACCACATTTTGTATCTAAGATATCCCGTGATACTATGAAAGCTTTGGGAATCAATTGGGAATATCATACTCCCTGGCACCCTCAAAGTTCAGGAAAAGTAGAACGAATGAATGGGGAAATTAAACGGCAACTGACTAAGCTGATGCTAGAAACAAAGGCTTCCTGGATAAAATGCTTGCCACTAGCTTTGCTAAATATACGCACCCAACCCAGGACCGATCTGGGAATCTCGCCCTTTGAAATGCTGTATGGCATGCCTTATGATTTGGAAGTATCCCCTGATCACCCCCATTTGCAAGATGCCCAATTAAAACCCTATCTAATACAATTAATGAATAGGCGCAAGGAACTGCAGAAAAAGGGCCTAGTTGCACAGCGTCCCCCGCTGGACATGACAATACAGAAAATACGACCGGGAGATAAAGTCCTGGTACAGACATGGAAAGAAGTTTCACTGATACCACAATGGGAAGGTCCCTATGTTGTTCTGCTCACTACAGAAACTGCTGTTCGAACTGCGGAAAAGGGATGGACACACGCCAGCCGCATTAAGGGACCCATCCGCGATGAAAAGTGGGAGGTTACTCCGGGAACTGAGGACCTGAAGCTCACCTTGCGACGGACCCGGTAAGTATTGTGGGTTAAGGCAAAGGCCCTCCCCTGAAGAACACTACTGCTGCCGAGAAGAACTAAGACCTCGTAGTTGGTTGCAACCCAACTGACGAGCAAGGCAGAGGAGTGAATTAGTGGGGAAAAATGGGTCTCGGCCATTCCTATTGGTATTTCGGGGTCCTCGCAGTGATCACCTCCTGCATAGCGACTCAACACCACCCACACCAGCCTTTCCAGTGGAGTCTGATAAGAGGGGAAGACACCACTATGGTACAACAAATCATTACGGCTGGTGCCCCCAGTTTTAAGACAGACCTTTGCAAAATAACAACCGTAGAACCGTGCAATAATCGATCAGATTTCTATCTTTGTCCAGCCTCCCATCCAGGAAAAGGTTACTGTAATGCCCCAGCTCAGTATTTTTGCGCTTCCTGGGGATGTGAGACTATTGCCTCAGCATGGAATCCAGGTGGGGAAAAAGACAAATATTTAGCCGTCCAATTTGGACCTAAGGGCTGTATAAACCGCAGAGTAGCAAGGGGGATTCGTGGGGCTCCCCTCGTTGGGGGAAATTGCACATTTTTATAGATAAATGTAACTAACCCTATGGATCAGGGATGGATTTTTGGAAGAACTTGGGGAATACGATATTATGAGCATGGGGGCGACAGAGGAGGATTTATTCTAATTAAGAAAAATAGGCTACCAGAGGCACCGCGACCCGTGGGGTCCAACCGAAGTTTGGGACCACTTTATACGGTGCCCCACCCCACACAATCTAGCAAAAGCATGAGTGTGACCGAAACAACATCCTCTCTGACCCAATTCCCTAGTGTTACAGAGGGAGATATGGTTGCCCCTATAAGTGGCATGTGGAAAGTCATAAATGCTAGTTTCCAAGTGCTTAATCAAACCAACCCGGACGTAACAAGAGGGTGTTGGCTATGTGTTAGTATTAGGCCTCCGTACTACGAAGCAATAGGGGATATGGGGACCCCTGAGTATTCGAACGAAACTAGTCCCTACAAACGTAGCTGGGGACAGGAGGTTGGGATAACGCTAACTCAGGTTACGGGAAAAGGTAGATGTGTAGGGACAGTTCCAAAAGGGAAAAAGGATTTATGTAATATTACTGAAAATGGGTATCAGTCACATAACTGGTTAATTCCTGCAAAGAACACTAGATGGGTATGTTCGTCTTTAGGGGTAACACCATGTCTATCTTTAAAATTGTTTAACTCTTCACATGATTTTTGTGTACAGGTAGTAATTATACCTAGGATTCTTTACCATTCTGAGGAGTATATGTACATCCAACATGCTATGGCAAAAAATCACTTAAGGAGGAGAGAGCCTATTACAGCTGTTACTTTAGCCACTCTGATGATTCTGGGGGCTGCAGGAGCCGGAACTGGAATTACCCCTCTGGTAAAACAAAGCCAAGAATTTACTTCTCTACGCATTGCTGTAGATGAGGATTTGGCCCGTATCGAGCAATCTATATCAGCTTTAGAGAAATCTGTGCGATCCTTATCTGAAGTAGTATTACAAAATCGTAGAGGATTAGATCTGATTTTCCTACAGCAAGGAGGATTGTGTGCAGCCCTACGAGAGGAGTGTTGTGTATATGCTGATCACACTGGAGTAGTGAGGGACACAATGACCAAATTGAGAGAAGGGTTGGAAAAACGAAAAAGGGAAAATGAAGCCCGCCAGAATTAGTACGAATCCTGGTTTAATTACTCACCTTGGCTTACCACACTACCATCGACTTTAACAGGTATGCTTATATTAGCTTTTTTTTTTTTTTTTTTGCTGCTGCTTATATTAGCATTAACTTTTGGACCATGCATATTTAATCGAGTAATCGCGATTGTAAAAAGCCGATTAGAGGCAGCTCACCTTATGCTTATACGCACCAAATATGAATCTCTTGAACAAGAGGAAGATGACACAGAAACCTTAATGTTGAGCAAACTAGTGCTTCAGAAATTCAATGAACAAAATTTGTTAGAAAAAGAAAAAGGAGGGATTGTGATAAATTAGCGGGTGTTTGTTCATTGTCTCTAAAAGGAATGCAGAGAATATACTGAGAAGATAAGGTTTCACAATTTATGGCCTTGTTAAGGGGGAGGATTAAGAAAGTAGATAGTGGGGAAGGGGGTGCTGGGCAAACATCCTTGATGAAATAAAGACTCTGTGATCGCAAGGCATCGCTTCACTACCCCCTTTCCTGAGCACGAGCATAACGCATGAACACTGAGAGAGGAGCGACGAACCCCCAACAACGGACTGCGCAGCCTCAAGAGATTCAACAGGAACTTGGATGCTATAAAACAGCGATGCGAAAAAAGGAAAGTTGCGTGCCGTGGCGGAGCGGAGACTCCCTGGCCGCCCAGCGCTGTTTTGCTTGTGTCTGCTTACTTAATAAAATATTTTTGATAGACCAGAAAATTGCGTGGTCTCACTTATGACAGGGTACAGATGACCTGCAGGGTTGTCTGCCGTTCCCACAATAGGGATAGCTGCAGAGAGGGTACTGAGCGGGAAGGAGAACCGAGCGGCAGCTAATGTCGCCATCCAGAGCATGGTGGGATGGGAGCAGCCAGGGACAGGATGCGAAAGGAGAACTCGATGAGAAGGAGCTGCTCTGGAAGGTGGAGGCGGGCAGCGAACCGAGAGGACCAAAGTCAGCAGGGGAAGGTGGGATCAGGGAGGTGGGGGGATGTTAGGAATGTTAAGAGAGGAGGAGCAGCCGACAGGAGCGACTTTTCCCTTTCCTGCGGAGGCAGATGATGATGGAAAACCTGCCCCGAGGAAACGCTTGCCATTTCCCATTCAGGCTGTAAAGCCACGCGTGTGTCTTCCTGAGAATGGCTGCACGAGCGTGGCGTCGCAGGCCGTGAGCTGCTTGGGCAGGGATCTCTCCGTGTGGGGCGGTGAGTCCCCGGGAAAGCCATCGTCTGGCGGAAGAAAGCCCGGGGGGAACTTCTCAGAGGTAAGAAGCCTTCAAATGTACGGGGACCCCTAACTCGTGCACCGAGCGTGCGGGACAAACGTCTGTGGCACGAAGATCGAGGACGACTTCTCAGAGGTGAGCAGCTTTCCTTTGTTCCCCCGTCCTCTCAGGAGCCCTCCTTACGCTCTTTGCGCACGCTTGAGGCCCACAACGCTCATTTTCTCCTCTACTTAGCATTCCTAGTCCCTGCCTTGGGGAATAATTGCCTCAGGTTGTAATGGGTAAAGCCTTGTTTGTTCATTAAATGTTGCTGATAGGGGGGTTTCAACGGTTGACTGCTTATATCCCCAATATCCTGTTGAAGGAAAAAAAAACAAGTATGGGAACTTCCTGTTATGTTAACAATTGCAATAGAAACCAGCTCCAAATAAGGGCAAAATGGCATTCCTCCTTGCATGGGAACACACACACCGCAGCAAAGTCACGACCCCAACGCAGAGGAAGACGATGATCTTCATCCTCACGACCACCAGAGGACTGACGAAGACCCCCTAGCAACAGGCCTTGCAGTGTAAGAAGACACCAGGATGTGCCACTAAAAACCCGGAACCACAAGACTATAAATCGAGACTCTGGTGGGCTTAGGTGCGCACCGTTGGCGGAGCAGGAGACTCCCCGGCTGCCCAGCGCTGTTTTACTTATTGCTGCTTGCTGAATTGCTCAAATAAATTGAAATTCGATCTACCCTACCCACGATGTGTCGGGAATGATTTCTACCAAAACTAATTTATAACAAATTGGTGCCGTGACTCGGATAGTGGTAGCTTGGCTGGATCCCTCCCAGGGGAGGCGCGCCCCGCTGATTTTGCGGTCCCTGTCTGGAGGTCCCCAAGCCAACGCACCCCTACCGACGAACCTAAAGTTCCAGCGATTAGTAAATAAACAACCGGTAACCCCTTAATCTTTGTGCACGAAGCTCCGAACGAAGACTCAGGAGTGAGTAAGTATAGGCCGGTTATCCGTTCGGTTGGGGTTGGGAAGCCCAGAGTGTGCCTGTGTGAGACGTCCAATCGAGGACGAAGCGAGTGCGGACTCCCTGGTAGTGCGGTTCCCACCTCCCGCGAGGGACTGGGCCACGAACGGGAGGTGAAGACTGTGTGTGTGTGTGAAGGCACTCTGGAAGATGGGACAGAAGAAGAGCAAGTCTTCTGGTCCCATGGGTGGGTCGGAACCCAAGGCTAGGTTGCCCCCGATACCACCGGAAAGCCCGTTAGGGTTAATGATTAAAAATTGGAACAATTACCCCTCTAGGCGGGGTAAGGATAAAGTTAAGATGATACATTATTGCATGGAAGTCTGGGGTGGGAAGCAAATTAGGGGCTCACCCGTTATATTGGCCCGTGTTTGGGTCCTTTGAGGAATGTATCTGTCAGGCTCTAAACCTTTATGTGAATTCAAAGGAGCCTTTCAGCCTAGAGGAGAGTGAGTATGCACACCTATGGATAGGATCTGAGACCCGAGCCAACTTATACCCATTAAGAGAAAAAGGGGGGAGGAAAAAGAATGAACGGAATGAGGAAGAAGTCCCACTTTCACCCCCCCCCCCCTTATATACCCCCTCCTCCCTCACCTCCAGCCCCCCCCCACGGCTCCGGGCTACCATAGTGACTCTGATTCGGCCACGGACACCCCTCGGGGAACTAGACAGGTAACTCGGAGCCAAACTAGAAATCGAGAGGGTGAGGGTAGACTATATCCCCTAAGAGAGGTTGCAATGGGAGGGCCCCAACCCGGTATGGGATACGTCTCCATCCCCCTAAATACGGGAGACGTCAGAGAATTCAAGAAGGAAATGGGAAATCTCTTAGAAGATCCTCTTGGAGTCTCTGAGCGAGTAGACCAATTTTTGGGGTCTAATGTTTACACCTGGGAAGAACTCCAGGCCATTTTAGGTATATTATTCACTGCAGAAGAAAGGAATATGATCCGGAGGGCTGGAATGCGAATCTGGGACCAGTAACACCAGCAGGGTCCTGCGGGAGATCTTAAATGGCCCCTACAGAGGCCTAACTGGAATAACCAAAATGAACAAGATAGGGGTCATATGCAGGATTTAAGGACTATTATTGTACAAGGTATAAGGGAGTCAGTCCCTAGAGGACAAAATATAAATAAGGTCTTTAGTGAACATCAGAAGAAGGATGAAACTCCCACAGAATGGCTGGAGAGATTAAGGAAGAACCTCCAGCTTTATTCGGGACTGGACCCCGGTACACCAGTGGGACAGGCCTTGTTAAAAACGCAATTTGTGGCAAAATCATGGGGGGGATATCAGGCGGAAATTAGAAAAATTAGAGGATTGGCAGGATAGAGGGATGGATGAACTGCTGAGAGAAGCTCAGAAGGTATATGTGCGAAGAGAAGAAGAGACTCAGAAAAGGCAGGCCAGGATTCTAGTGGCAGCGGTCCGGGAAGGACAAAAAGGGCCCCCCCCTCGCCCGAAGGGTGTTCCGCTACCACGAAAAAGACCTCCGAGGAGCCAGAGTGATCAGAGGGATCTAAGACAGATAGAATGTTTTTATTGCCAAAAGAAGGGACACATGAAAAAGGACTGCAGAAAACGCTTACAAGATGAGCGAATGTTTAAAGAAGATTAGGGGAGTCAGGGGCTCCATCTACTGGGGACTTCTGGTATAACGGAGCCCTTGATAAAATTGAAGTTAGGTTCCCAGCATCAAGAAGTGGAGTTCCTTGTGGACTCTGGGGCAGAAAGATCGACTGTCCAAATGGTACCCTGGGGATGTCAACCTTCCTCGGAGAAATTACAGGTGATAGGAGCCAAAGGAGAGCCCTTTAGGGTCTCAGTAATAAAGGGGGTGAAAATAGAGACCCCAGCCCAAAGTTGCACAGGATCCGTCTTATTAGTACCAGAAGCTGAATATAACCTGTTGGGAAGAGACTTAATGGTTAAGCTAAAAATTAATTTGGAGGTGAAAAATAAAGGAATTGAGGTTAAATTATACGCCCTCACTGTAGAGGACGAGGCAAAAATAAACCCTGAGGTGTGGTATTCTCCCAAATCAGTAGGCCGTTTAGATATTAGTCCCTTTGAAGTCACTATCAGGAATCCCGAGACTCCTATCAGGGTAAAACAATACCCAATGTCTCAAGAAGGCAGGGAGGGGCTGCAACCAGTAATCGAGAGGCTACTGCAACAGGGATTACTGGAGACTTGCATGTCACCTCATAACACTCCTATATTACCTATCAAGAAATCTGATGGCTCTTATCGGCTAGTCCAAGACTTGAGGAAGGTCAACAAAAGAACAATAACCAGATTTCCTGTAGTAGCTAACCCACATACCTTGCTAAGTCAGCTGTTCCCAGCGCAGAAATGGTATAGTGTCATAGACCTAAAAGATGTGTTTTGGGCATGTCCTTTAAAAAAGGAATGCAGGGATTATTTCGCCTTCGAGTGGGAAGATCCTGCAACCCATCAGAAACAACAATTAAGATGGACCGTGCTTCCCCAAGGATTCACGGAATCACCATATCTATTCGGTCAGGCATTAGAACAAGTATTAGAGAACTATGAACCAAATCCTGAAGTAACCTTAGTCCAATATGTGGATGATTTGCTGTTAGCAGGAGAGAGTCAGGAGGCAGTCAGGACAGAAAGTATCAAGATACTAAACTTCTTGAGCTTAAAGGGACTAAAAGTATCAAAGTCAAAATTACAGTTCACGGAGGAAGAGGTGAAATATTTAGGACATTGGCTAAGTAAGGGCACTAAGAAACTAGACCCCGAACGAGTGAATGGGATTTTGTCACTACAAGCGTCAAAAAGCAGAAGACAAGTTAGTTAGGCAGCTGCTGGAGTTGTTAGGATACTGTCGACAATGGATTGAAAATTATAGTAGCAAAGTGAAGTTTTTGTATCAGAAACTGGTTGGGGAAGGATTAATGAAATGGAGCCAAAGTGATGAGCAAAGCCTGATAGACTTAAAAATGGATTTAGTGAACGCTCCTGTGTTAAATTTACCCAATGTGAAGAGACCCTTTTATCTATTTATCAACATAAAGGAGGGGACAGCGTTCGGGGTCTTAACTCAAGACTGGGCAGGGAAAAAGAAACCCGTGGGATATCTTTCTAAACTTTTGGACCCCGTGAGTAGGGGATGGCCCACCTGTCTCCAGGCAGTGGTCGCAGCTGCGCTCTTGGTGGAAGAAACGCATAAAATCACCTTTGAGGGCGAACTGAGGGTATTGTCACCTCACAATATAAGGGGGATCCTGCAGCAAAAGGAGTAGTACAATGCCCCCCCCCCCTCTAGAGATGGCCATACACGGGATCAAACCAGGAGACCAGGTTCTGATAAAATCCTGGAAAGAGACCTCTTTAACTCCTCGTTGGGAAGGACCCTACCTTGTTCTACTTACCACAGACACAGCTGTCTGGACAGCCGAGAAAGGATGGACTCACGCCAGCTGAGTTAAAGGACCAATACCGGAGGAACGGTGGAGAGTGACCAGCCAACCCGGAGACTTGAGGCTGACCATGCGAAAAGGGACTGATGAGTGAATTCGTAATCGTATGATCGGTAACCTTCTCTAAGGAATAATAGGTTCACTGTAAACGAAACCGGGAAGTAGGGGAAGGGAAATTCTTTAATGTACCCAGACCCATACATCAGAAGGGTAACGCGCCTAAGGAGGAGTGAGTAACTGGGACTGGGAGTGGCTGGAACAGGGAAATCGGTACCTAGGCCCCTGAAGATTACCCTTGCTGCCGTGAAGAAAGTGAACCCTGCTGCTTGAGGCAACCAAGTAGGCGGGCGAGGCAGAGGAGTACAACAGTGGGGAGAGTTATTTGGTACCCACCCCTATTTGAGATGATGGAGTCCGGCCGAATAAACCGCCCTAGTACCCACCATAACTCGAAGCCGCCTCCCCAGAATTATAAAAGGACGTTGCCCTTCTGGTGTATGTTGGCGCTACCTCTCCTATTGACTATCCCCTGTCCGGCTGGGGCCGACCAGGGATATTCGCACCAGCCCTTTAGGTGGAGTTTAATTAGGTGGGAGGACCAAGTTATCATTAACCAAGTAACTACGGCGGGTGCACCAAGTTTTCTCACATCCCTTTGTCAACTGGCACCCATAAGCCCGTGTCTGAACCAAATAGGTTTCTACCTCTGCCCCAGCTCAAACCCAGGAAGGGGCCCTGTGGAAATTGATGCAAGTAAGCTACCAGCTGTTAAATGCTACCAACCCTAACCTGACTGAGCGGTGCTGGCTTTGTTATGGGGTAAGGCCGCCCTTTTACGAAGCTGTGGGGGTCAATGAGAAGGCCCGGCGGGTAAATGGATCCAATCCCTCACAATGTACGTGGGGGAAAGAGGGTCAGGGCATAACGCTGACCCAAGTGACTGGGAAGGGGAGATGCGTGGGACAAGTCCCACCCGATAAAATGCACTTGTGTGCAAATCAAACTAACATCGGAAGTATAAAGAAACCGGCGGAACGGTTATTACCAGCGAAGGATGCTAGGTGGGTATGTTCAAAGATAGGAGTTACCCCTTGTTTATCCCTGGACTTGTTCAATGGGTCTGTAGAATTCTGTGTTCAAGTAATAATCATCCCAAAGATAGTCTACCACCCAGAGAATTTTATGTATGACAATCAGATCAATCAAGAACACCATTTGACAAAACGGGAACCAATTTCCACACTGACAGTGGCTACCCTAATGGTTTTGGGGGGGGGTGCAGGGGTAGGCACAGGAGTTGCTTCTCTAATCAAACAAGGAAGAGAGATCACCTCCCTGAGAGCAGCTGTGGATGAAGATTTAGCCAGAATTGAAAAATCTATCAGTGCTTTAGAAAAGTCTGTAAGATCGTTATCCGAAGTAGTATTACAGAATCGCAGAGGACTAGATTTATTGTATTTACAACAAGGAGGATTGTGCGCCGCACTCAGGGAGGAATGTTGTGTATATGCTGATCATACTGGGATTGTGAGGGATACCATGACCAAACTTAGAGAAGGATTGGAAAGGAGAAAAAGAGAGCGGGAGGCCCAGCAAAGCTGGTACGAGTCCTGGTATAATCACTCGCCATGGCTCACCACTCTGTTGTCAACAATAGTTGGCCCGCTGATTTTATTAACCCTAGGACTGACGTTTGGTCCTTGTATCCTTAACAAAGTCATAACCATTGTTAAAGGTAGATTGGAGGCTGCTCATCAGATGCTTATGAGGACAAAGTACAAATCGATAAATGATAGACCCATACTAGAGGAAACATTAATCCTGAGTCAATTAGAACTAATTAGATTTAATGAACAAAATGATACAGAGAAAAAGGGGGGATTGTAATGGGTAAAGCCTTGTTTGTTCATTAAATGTTGCTGATAGGGGGGTTTCAACGGTTGACTGCTTATATCCCCAATATCCTGTTGAAGGAAAAAAACAAGTATGGGAACTTCCTGTTATGTTAACAATTGCAATAGAAACCAGCTCCAAATAAGGGCAAAATGGCATTCCTCCTTGCATGGGAACACACACACCGCAGCAAAGTCACGACCCCAACGCAGAGGAAGACGATGATCTTCATCCTCACGACCACCAGAGGACTGACGAAGACCCCCTAGCAACAGGCCTTGCAGTGTAAGAAGACACCAGGATGTGCCACTAAAAACCCGGAACCACAAGACTATAAATCGAGACTCTGGTGGGCTTAGGTGTGCGCCGTTGGCGGAGCAGGAGACTCCCCGGCCGCCCAGCGCTGTTTTACTTATTGCTGCTTGCTGAATTGCTCAAATAAATTGAAATTCGATCTACCCTACCCACGATATGTCGGGAATGATTTCTACCAAAACTAATTTATAACAGTCCTTGGCTTGGTGTAAGCACTGCTCTGCAACAATTAAAACATCAGCGTGTTATCAGCGCTCTTCTCATCCTAATCCAAAACATAGCATCCTACCAGCTACTAGGAGGGAAATTAACTCTATCCTAGCTGAAACCAGGACAGAAAGAAAGGAAAATAATAATAATAATGTTAATAGTAGTACTAATAATAGTGTGTACAAAAGAAGTGATGCACAATGCAACTGCTCACCACCCGTTGACCGATGCCCAGCCTATCCCCGAGAAGCCGGTTCCCCCACCCTGGCCAGCCGCCCCATATTAATTTTTCAGCATGACGTCAGATGGTATGGAATACCCCTTTGGCCAGTTTGGGTCAGCTGTCCTGGGTCTGTCCCCTCCCAGCTCCTGCTGCACCCCCAGCCTGCCTGCTAGCAGGACAGAGCGAGAAGCTGAAAAGTCCTTGGCTTGGTGTAAGCACTGCTCTGCAACAATTAAAACATCAGAGTGTTATCGACATTATTCTCATCCTAAATCCCAAACACAGCACCCTACCAGCTACTAGGAGGAAAATTAACTCTATTCTAGCCGAAACCAGGACATGTTGAGCTTCTCATTCACCAACATCCGCAGGTCCTTCTCCTCAGGGCTGCTTTCAATCCATTCTCCACCCAGCCTGTATTTGTGCCACTCCCACTCTCCCACTCTCCATGCCACCGATAAAGATGTTAAACAACACTGGTCCCTGAGGAACACTACTCATTACTGATCTCCACTTGGACATTAAGCTGTTGACCACAGGAGACTGGGCAAGGTAGACAACTGTTTAATGTCCTCTGTCTCTAAGGCAGCTATGCCAAAAGCCCACCGGAACCCTTTTGGGTCCTTGAAATATCCTCTCCTGAGACAGTCTATGCCAAAGATGAATGGAGCATCCGGGCCAGTCACAATACGGTGCTTTTGCCACTCATTTCTGGTTAGACTCACTTCAGCTTCCAATACAGTTAGCTGCTGGGATCCCCCTGTCACCCCATAAATACAGATGGGTTCTGGCCCTTTATAGCTTGATGGCATTAGAGTACATTGTGCTGCAGTGTAAAGTATGTTTTTGCACAGCTGGTCCGGTACGGACAGGCCCAAGGGCTACTGCACGAGCTATTTCTTGTTTGATTTGTTCAAACGCCTGTTGTTGCTCGGGGCCCCACTCAAAATAGTTCCTCTTTCGAGTCACTCGATATAGAGGACTCCCAAGCTGACTATAGCCTGGAACATGCATTCTCCAGAACCCCACAAGGCCTAGGAAAGCTTGTGTTTCTTTTTTGCTAGTTGGCAGAGACATAGCTGTTATTTTATTGATCACATCCATCGGAATATGGCGATGTCCATCCTGCCATTTTACCCTCAAGAACTGGATTTCCTGTGCAGGTCCCTTGACCTTACTCTGTTGAATGGCAAAACCAGCTTTCAGGAGACTTTGGATTACTTTCTTCCCTTTCTCAAAAACTTCTGCTGTGTTGCCCCACACGAGGATGTCATCAATGCACTGCAGGTGTTCAGGAGCTCACCCTTGTTCCAGTGCAGACTGGATCAGTCCATGGCAAATAGTAGGGCTGTTTCCACCCCTGGGGCAGTCGATTCCAGGTGTATTGGATGCCCCTCCAAGTGAAGGCAAACTGAGGTCTGCATGCTGCTGCCAGAGGGATGGAGAAAAATGCATTAGCAATATCAATTGTGGCATACCACTTGGCTGCCTTCAACTCTAGTTCGTACTGGAGTTCTAGCATGTCCGGCACTGCAGCACTCAGTGGTGGCGTGACTTCGTTCAGGCCACGATAGTCCCCTGTTAGTCTCCACTCGCCATTAGACTTTCGCACTGGCCATATAGGACTATTAAAGGGCGAGCGAGTCTTGCTGATCACTCCTTGACTCTCCAGCCAATGAACCAACTCATGGATGGGAATCAGGGAATCTCGGTTGGTGCGATATTGCCTTCGGTGCACCGTTGTGGTAGCGATTGGTACCTGCTGTTCTTCAAGCTTCAGCAATCCTACAACGGAAGGGTCTTCTGAAAGGCCCGGCAGGGTAGACAGCTGCCTAATCTTCTCTGTGCTCAAAGCAGCTATGCCAAAAGCCCACCGGTTCCCTTTGGGATCCTTGAAGTACCCTCTCTTCAGGTAGTCTATGCCAAGGATGCATGGAGCCTCTGGGCCAGTCACAATGGGATGCTTTTGCCACTCATTCCCAGTTAGACTCACTTCAGCTTCCAATACAGTTAGCTGTTGGGATCCCCCTGTCACTCCAGAGATGCAGACGAGTTCTGTCCCTTGGTAGCCTGATGGCATTAAGGTACATTGTGCGCCTGTGTCCACTAGAGCTTTGTATTCCTGCAGTTCCAATGTGCCAGGCCATCGGATCGACATAGTCCAATAAATCTGGTTATCCCTCTCCTCTGCCTGGCTAGAGGCAGGGCCCCTCTAGTCCTGGTTGGAGTGTCTGCCACTTAATTCTTGCAAATGCGAAGCAGAGGTCCCTTCATCAGGGTCAAGAATAACATCAGCTCTTCTACTGCCTCTGGGGAACTGCCCAGCAGAAACCAGGAGCTCCTCTTCTTGCTGCTGTATTACCTTGCAGTTCACGTACCTGAGCGGGCAGATTCAAGGTAGGTTCACCATCCCATTTTCTCATATCTTCCCTGTGGTCAAGCAGATAAAACCACAGGGTGACACGTGGTGTGTGTCCCTGGTACTCCCTCCCTCGAGCAGGGAAATACCGATTCTTAATGGCTGAAATATTATTCCATCTGGATGTGGAGGGATATGCTCGTTCTACGAGGTCGTCAAGCTTTTGGGACAGTTTCTCCACAGCCGAGACACAAGCCCGTAGCGGAACAGAGAGATTGTCTTCATATTTTTGAAGCTGGCAGGACAGATTATACACTGCTGGTCCCATCCCCTCATCCCAATGAGTTCCTGCCGGTGCACTGGCATGTGATGATGGTGCACTCTGCATCAATTTACGCCACATGGATGCTGTGCATTGGACTTCATCGGGATCTTGAGGTGTCTGGGCATTGTCCAAATCACTATAAACCATCTCCAGCACAGCTAATTCCTGCAGATGCTGGAGACCTTTATCCATAGTGGTCCACTTGCCTAGTATCCTTATGGGGATACCTTTCTTTCACATCTACCAGGAGTTGCCTCCAGAGGCTGAGAACCTGTGTTTCTCTCACAATTCCTTTGTCAATTGCCATTTCTCTAGAGAGGGATCCCAGCTGTTTGGCTTCATTGGCTTCTAGTTCCTGGCTACTGGCCCCAGTGTCCCAGCATCGAAGCAGCCAGGTGAGGATGTGTTCACCTGGGTGTCAACTGAAATCCTTTCACATTTCTCGCAACTCGCTCAGGGATAGGGATCGGGTGGTTTCTGATTCCTTTATGATTTCCATCTCTTCTTCCTGCTGTTTTTGTGATGGCTCTGCTTTAGAGGTGCCTGCCTTTTCCCCTTCTCCCTCCTTCTTAGGAGAGGCTTCTTCCCTTACTAAACGAGTTGACTTCCGTTTCTACTGTTTTGACTTGACTATGGGGGCGACTGATACCACAGTTGGTTGATCATCTGGGTCAGCCACAGTGTGTGTTACCTGGTCATCAGATTCAGAGACCTTCTCCTCCCATTGTGCTGGGTAGTGTTAATTACCGTTTGATAGGCATAAGCCAGGACCCAGCACAATGCTGCAAGCTGTCGTTCTCCGGCATTATCAGGGTCAGGGCATACGACTCTCAAACATTCTATCAGGCTTTTAGGATTTTGCACTTGTTCAGGGGTGAAGTTCAAAACTATTGGAGGAGGCACCCGTGACAGGTACCTGCCGATATCCTCCCACACACCTTGCCACCTGCCACAAGACTGTTTCGGGACAGATTCCTGGGTAAGCTTTCTAAACAATCGACTAATCTTAGAGAGAAGAGGAAACCCGTTATTCAGAATTAGAAATAGTAATATATGGGTTACACATGGATGTTCAAAATACTCAAACTGTTGGAATTAGCCCACTGTGAAAGAAGGAGGAGGTACCATTCCTGATATTATTCATAAACTGACTTCCAGATGAGGAAAGGAAGGCAGTGTAATTCTGAGTATTCTCTAAAAGATAGCTTCCATGAGACCCAAATGTTAACAGTGCAGAGCCTGAATGACAGATTAAACTCAAGGCCAGTGCTTGGCAGCACAGCGAATTAAAAACCAACACAGATTGTAGCACACTCTTGGATCGGATATAGAGGAGAAAGGAGAACATGACATGGATTACATGACACATGATCAAACAAGCCAATATTAACAGGACACTGAACATGGTGACTAGCAAATAAGTGTGTTAGTTGTAAGCGTTTTAATCAATTCTACTGTTATCTCAGCCCTTCGAGCCCCACGTTGGGCGCCAGAAAGGACTGTGGTGGTTTTACCGTGCTAGGCAGCTGAACACCACAACCGCTCTCTCACTCCCCCTCCTTAGAAGAGGAGGGGAAGAAGTAAAGGAAAAAAACAACTCAGTACAGCTATCTGGGCTTTTTTTCTGGAATACCCGGTATCCAGCCGTTCCCAGGTAATTTAACAAGCTAATAGTCAACTGTAAACATTTTTCTTTGGTTGGGGCTCCTAGCAGCAAGTCATCAACATACTGTAATAAGGTTCCTTCATTCTTGCTTTCCCAATTGTTTAAATCTGCCCCTAAGGCCGTCCCGAATAATGTGGGGCTATTCCTGAATCCTTGTGGTAGTACTGTCCAGCATATTTGAGTCTTTTTCCCTGTTGTGGGATTTTCCCATTCAAAAGCACATACAGTCTGGCTATCAGGCTCCAGGGGTATACAAAAGAAGGCGTCTTTAAGATCCAATACTGTGAAATAAGAATACCTTTTGGACAGCGTTGTTAGAAGGAACCCGTGGGAATGGTGTCAAGCTGAGGCAGGGGAGGTTTAGGCTAGACATCAGGAAGAGGTTCTTCACTGAGAGGGTGGTCGCACACTGGAACAGGCTCCCCAGGGAAGTAGTCACTGCACCAAGCCTGTCTGAATTTAAGAAACATTTTGACTGTGCACTTAGTCACATGGTCTAAAATTTTGGGTAGACCTTTGTAGTGCCAGGAGTTGGACTCAATGGTCCTTATGGGTCCCTTCCAACTGGGGATATTCTATGGTAAGGGTATATGGGTTTGGCACTACAGGGTGGATGTCCTCGGTTATTTTGTTTATAGCTCGCAAATCTTGCACAAGCCTGTATTCATTGCTATTTGTTTTATTTACTGGCAGTATTGGGGTGTTGAAGCTAGATTGGCATTCACAGATTAATCCATAAGATAAGAAATTGTTTATCAGAGGCTCCAGCCCCTTCCTTGCAGTAAGGCTAATTGTATATTGTGGTACCTGTACAGGTACAGCTCCTGGTTTTAGCTCAATACGAATTGGAAGTGAGTTTTTCGCTCTCCCAGGCTGTTTTCCTGCCCATATGAAAGGAGTCACTGCATTCAACGCCTCTTCAGGGATCTGTAGCCTTTCTTCTGCCTTTGATTCTGTCAATAAACAAATTCGTGCCTTCCATGCACTCTCAGATGGAATTTTAACTGTTATCCCATTTGTGGAGAAGGTTACCTGTGCATGCAGTTTGCAAAGCAGATCTCGTCCCAACAAAGGGAGAGGACATTCAGGCATTTATAAGAATTGGTGTGTCAAAACCTTCCGTATGATCTCACAATCCATAGGCTATAAAAAGGGTCTTTAAGTCCGTTTCCCAGTTGCTCCTATAATTGGAACTTTTGTTTTACTTAAGGGTCCTTTGCAATCTGTTACTACTGAATGAGTTGCTCCACTGTCTAAAAGAAAATCAATTATTTCCCCCCCCCCAGCTTAACTGGAACAAGGGGATCTGCTGGGGAAATCAGAAATTCATCCCCCAGTCTCCTTCAGTCTGAGTCCTCTAGCATAATCAAAGCCTGCTCTTGTTTCTCACTGCCTGCTGTTTTCTTCCTCGGCGGACATTCTTTCTTCCAGTGCCCCTCCTTCCTGCAGATAGCACACTGGTTGGGGCCCAAGTGAGTTTTTTGCTGTGCCTCCCTTGCCTTTTCTCGTCCTTGCCTCCCCGAAAATTCCTCTCGTTCACCCCTACTCCTACCTCCTTCTCACATAGCCACTGCTATCAGTGACGCCTGTACTTTTATTCTTTCTCTGTCTCTCTTTGTTTCCCGTTTGTTATAAACCTTATAGGCTTTGTTGATCAGCTGTGATACTGACATTCTTCCATCCACCTCCTCTATCTTTTGCAGCTTTTTCCTGATGTCTGGGGCTGTTTGCCCTATGAACAGCATGACAAATAGTCAGTCATTCACCTGCTCATCTGGGTCTAAATCTGTCCTCTTTCTGTCTGTTTTACAGAGGTGTTCATAAAAAGCAGATGGATTCTCATCCAGGCCCTGACAGACCTCGTATAATTTAGAAAGGTCTTTTGTCTTTGGTACTCCGTGTTGAATCCCATATAGGATTAATTTCCAATATTGTTCTATTAATCACTGACCCCTGCCAGTATTTGGGTCCCACTTGGGATCTTTCTTAATAGGTAACAATTCCTCTACCTCCTCTTTCGGGTACAAGTTCTTCGTTTCTGCCTGAGCATAGACCATTCTAAGACCATTCTCTTTTCTTCTACAGTCAACAATGTGCTTAACAGGGCTTGCATATCCCCCCTAGTTAGGGTTATGGAAAATCATAATAGTTTCTAACAACTGATGCATTTCTGCCGGGTTCTCCCTATAAGGTCCAACAGAGTGTTTCCAGTTTAACAAATCTGATGTTGTAAACGGAACATGAACAAAAAGAGATTCTCCTCCTGGTCCCACTGCCTGTCTTAATGGAGCTTGGATAACTGGCCATACCCTTTGTTGGGTTCGAAGTGCTATTGGGCTATAATTAGAATCATCCTGGGCCTCAGGAGGGGCCTTTGATGTCCCTGCAGAAACATCTGCAGGTTGAGCCTCAGGGGAGGACTCCGATGTTTCCATGGGAACCTCTGTAGCTCGAGTCCCAGGAGTGATCTCTGTCCCTGTGGGGACCTCTACAGTCTGAGCCCCAGGAATGATCCTTGATGTCCCTGCCGAAACGTCTGCCAAAATACCTGCTGCAGAAACACCCACAGAGATACTCACAGCCCGAGCTTCAGAAGAAACCTCTGTCCCTGCAGAAACCTCTGCAGAACCATCTGCAGTCTGAGTTTTGGGGAAGATTTCCGATGTCCTAGTAGAGACCTCAGAAATCCAACTCCCAGTGGAAGTCTCTGGCGTCCCCACGGAAGTCCCAGAGATAGGGGAAGCCTCTAGTCCATACTGCGGTGGTGGTGCTGAGGGTACCAAAAACTGAACTTCTTGTTCTGGACTCGGATAAATTTTAGGGAGTTTATCATTCTCTTTTTTCCCTTTCTTTTCAGTGCATAACATAACACTATCTTCCCACAATCCATACTATGTCTGACTTTGCAAGTCCCGATACAGCGACATGAAAGCATGTCCTGGTTTCAGCTAGGATAGAGTTAATTTTCCTCCTAGTAGCTGGTAGGGTGCTATGTTTTGGATTTAGGATGAGAAGAGCGCTGATAACATGCTGATGTTTCGATTGTTGCAGAGCAGTGCTTACACCAAGCTAAGGACTTTTCAGCTTCTTGCTCTGTCCTGCCAGCGAGCAGGCTAGGGGTGCAGCAGGAGCTGGGAGGGGACAGACCCAGGACAGCTGACCCAAACTGGCCAAAGGGGTATTCCATACCATCTGACGTCATGCTGAACAATATATACAGGTGGCTAGCTGGGGTAGGGGGACTGGCTGCTCAGGGATAGGCTGGGCATCAGTCAGCGGGTGATGAGCAATTGCATTGTGCATCACTTGTTTCGTACACAGTAGTAGTAGTAGTACTATTATTATTATTATTATTATTTTCCTGTCTTAAGAAACTGTCTTTATCTCAACCCACAGGCTTCACTTTCCCATTTCTCTCCCCCCTCCCGGAGAGGGAGGGGGGAGGGTGAGCGAATGGCTGTGTGGTGTTTAGCTGCCGGCTGGGTTAAACCACAACAAAGCACTAACATCCATCACTTCCTCCCATTTTCCTTCCCGCCGGCAAAAAAACAGCAATTGCCATATGGTATCATACTTAAAGGATCCCTTTTCTGGCCATTATTCTCCACCATCTAATTCCTACTGATTCCACTCCTGGTTACATTAGCGCCTCATTTTATCCTTTATCAAATAATCACCACCAAATTTAGATGCCTTTCTGAGGAGGCATCCAAGGGAGTGTACTGGGTCTAGCTGGGATGTTAACTTTCCACGCAGCAGCCCATACAGTGCTGTGCTCTGCACTTGTAGCTAGAACAGCAGTGGTATCACACCAGTGTTGTGTCCACTGCTGAGCAGTGCTGGCACAGCATCAGGACTCTCTAACCCTCTGAGGGGGTGGGCATTAAAATTGAGAAAGGAATATCACCAGGGCAGCTGACCTAAACCAACCAAAGGGATATTCCACACCATATGATGTCACACTCAGCAATAAAAGGTGGAAAAAGAAGGAAGAGGGGAGGGGTGGACTCTCGTTGTGAAAACGTCTGTCCTCCTCCCGAACACCGGCTACATGCGTTGAGGCCCTGCTTCAAGGATGTGGTCAAGCATCGCTCGTTGGTGGGAAGTAGAGAGTAATTTCTTTCCTCTGCACTTCTGCATGGCCTTTGCTTGTTGTTTTTGTTGTTGTTTGTTTTTCCCCTTTTCCCCTTTTCCCTTTAGTATTATTATTTAATAATAATAGTTATTTAATAATAATTTTCCCTTAATTCCTATTAATAATTATTTTTCCGTTAATTAAATTATCCTTATCTCAACCCGTGAGTTGTTTCCTTTTCTTTTTCCCCTTATCTTTTGAGGAGGGGTAGTGAGAGAGAGGTTGTGGTGAAGTTCAGCTTCCTAGCAAGGTGAAAGCACCACAGGGCGGAAGAAGGGGGCGGTTCTGGACTGACTACTTCCCAGTTCCTCACTGTTGTGAATTGAAAAGCAAACTTGTGAAAACAATCTCTTTGGCTACTTTTGATTGGCTATTACAGCTCATCTAACTTATCTCTACAGAGTTTGCTTATTACAGAGGACCGGGGGGGGGGGGGGGGGGGGGGGGGGGGGGGGCACAACAAATCCCACATTAGCATTTTTATGGGTGTGATTTTAATATGTTAATGACCCTTAATGAGAAAAAGGTTACTATAGGTCAATCTGGAGCTGTTTTTCTCCTTTGTTTTTTACCTTTTATCCCTTATCTTCCTTGCTTCTGTTAGCTCAAGGCTACCTGTCTCTCTCTTTCCTTATTTTCTCAGCTAAAAGACTACACAAGATACAGGCCTCTCTATTTTCTTCAAGGTTTTCTTATTTTTTCCCAGCTTTGGGACTACAAAATTGTCCTGAAAGCTGGTTTTGCCATTACAGTAAGGTCAAGGGAACTGCACAGGAAATCCAGTTCTTGGCGGTAAAACGGCAGGACGGATATCACCATATTCCAACGGATGTGATCAACAAAATAATGGCTATGACTCCACCAACTAGCAAAAAGGAAACACAAGCTTTCCTAGGCCTTGTGGGGTTCTGGAGAATGCATGTTCCAGGCTACAGTCAGCTTGGGAGTCCTCTGTATTGAGAGACTCGAAAGAGGAACTATTTTGAGTGGGGCCCCGAGCAACAACAGGCCTTTGAACAAATCAAACAAGAAATAGCTCGTGCAGTAGCCCTTGGGCCTGTTTGTACAGGACCAGCTGTGCAAAACATACTTTACACTGCAGCTGGGGAGCATGGCCTAACCTGGAGCCTCTGGCAGAAAACCTCAGAAGAAACTCGAGGTTGACCTCTGGGATTCTGGAACCAGGGCTATTGAGGATCAGAAGCCAAATACACCCCAACTGAAAAGGAGATACTAACAGCATATGAGGGGGGTTTGAGCTGCTTCAGAATTTGTTGGTACAGAAGCACAGCTCCTCTTGGCACCACGGCTACCTGTGTTATATTGGATGTTCAAAGGGAAAATCCCCGCTCCACACCATGCAATCGACACTATGTCAAGTGTGTAGTGTTAATTACGCAGTGGGCTCAAATGGGGAAACGCAACCACCCAGGAATCCTGGAAGAGATCATGGACTGGCCGGAAGACAGAGATTTTGGAGTATTAATCGAAGAGGTAACCCATGCTGAAGAGGGACCACCATATAATGAGTTGCCAGAAGACAGAGAGCAGTATGTGTTGCTCACTGATGGATCCTGTCGCGTGGTAGGGAGCTATCGGAAATGGAAAGCTGCTGTGTGGAGTCCCACATGACAAGCTGTGGAGGCCATGGAAGGGGAAGGTGAGTCGAGTCAGTATGCAGAAGTGAAAGCCATACAACTGGCCCTAGAAATTGATGAAAGAGAAAAGTGGCCAGTACCGTATCTCTACGCTGACTCATGGATTTTTAGTTACAAAAGATGAGGAAAAGGATTCAATACCTGAATCAGTGATCAGAAGTTTTTAAACTGGCAATAATTTATATTAAGTAAAAATTCCCCAAGTCAAAACTGTTTTGCCCATGACAAGGTAATAAGTAAACATTTTTCCACATGGTAGCTAACTAGAAATTGAAAAGGATATCATGGACATTAATTTTATAACTTGCCTCCTAACTTTTCTTCAGACATTTCATTGGCTTCCCCCTCACTTTCTCACACACTTTCAACTACAAACTTGCTAAAAAATAAATAAATTCCTAATTAGTGACTTACTGAATAATTTGTTAGGATAACTCATCACTTGAATTTCTTTCCCCTTATTTTCTTATTTCTGGCCCTATTTTAGATCGTCAGTAATGTTTAAATGAAATATGAATAATAATATAGAGTTCATCTTAGCAGATAATAGCATTGGCTTTATACAGACTTTGCATTTGGATTTGTATAGACAGGAAAAAAGCAAATGGACACTGTGGCAGATGAGTCTTGCTGTTAAGGTCACTGATAGATGTGACAGAAAAGGGCTGGGGGATGTTGTCACTGCTGTCACTGTTGAAGATAGTAGGGAAAAACCTCTGAGTTGTCCCATAGGATCATCTGAGGGCTCCTCAGAGAAGGTAATATTCCCGATACCCTGTCCGGAATCTTCTTCTTGCGTCCCTCTAGGAGTAATTGCACCTGCTGCTTCCCTAAAGTGCCTGTATACCAATGCGCGTAGCATGGGAAATAAACAGGATGAGCTCGAGATCTGTGTACAGTCGCGGGGCCATGATCTCATTGCAATCACTGAAACTTGGTGGGACAGCTCGCATGACTGGAATGCTGTCATGGAGGGCTATGTCCTTTTTAGGAAAGACAGGCTGGGGAAGCGAGGGGGAGGAGTTGCCCTTTATGTGGGAGAGCAATTAGAGTGTACCCAGCTCCACCTGGGGGAGGGTGAAGAACCAGTGGAGAGCTTGTGGGTGAGAATTAAGGGGTGGGCTGGTATGGGGGACACTGTTGAGGGGGTGTACTACAGGTCACCAGATCAGGAGGAGAAGGTCAATGAGGCATTCTACAAGCAGCTGGTAGTAGCCTCATGATCCCGGATGCTGGTTCTCATGGGGGACTTCAATTATCCAGACATCTGTTGGGTAAGCAACTCGGCCAGGCACGCGCAGTCCAAACAGTTCCTACAATGCGTTGAAGATAATTTTCTGACGCAGGTGGTGGAGGAGCCGACGAGGCGGGGGGTGCTTCTGGACTTTGTCCTTACCAACAGGGATGGGCTTGTTAGGGATGTGAGGGGTTGAGGGCAGCTTGGGATGCAGCGACCATGAGATGGTGGAGTTCAAGATGGAACTTGGTGGAAGAAGTAAGGCTAGTAGCAGGATTGATACCCTGGACTTTCGAAGAGCCAACTTCGACCTCTTCCAGGACCTGCTTGGGAATATTTCATGGGCTAGGTTGCTAGAAGGCAAGAGTGCTTGTGAGAGCTGGGCTACATTTAAACAGCACTTCTTCCAAGCTCAGGATCGGTGCATCCCTAAGAGTAGGAAATCAGGGAAGGGGGGCAGGAAACCTGCGTGGATGAGCAAGGAGCTCATGGACAAGATCAAAAGGAAGAGGAAGGTCTATGAAATGTGGAAAAAGGGCCTGTCCTCTTGGGAGGAGTATAGGAGTGTTGTCAGGGCCTGAAGGGATGCAACGAGGAAGGCTAAAGCCCACCTGGAGATGAAGCTGGCAAAGGAAATAATGGATAATAAGAAGGCTTTTTTTTTAAGTATGTAAACAGTAAAAGGAAGACTAGGGATAATGTGGGTCCCCTGCTGAATGAGGGGGGTGTCCTGGTAACGGGGGACACGGAGAAGATGGAGATACTGAATGCCTTCTTTGCTTTGGTCTTTGCTTCAAAGACTTCCCCCTGGGACTCCTGGACACTGGAGGAAGAAAGAGTCTGGGAAAGGAAGACCTCCCCTCTGGTTGAGGAGGGAGTGGTTCAGGAGCGTCTGGGTGGGATCAACGCACACAAATCCATGGGCCCCGATGGGATGCATCCACGTGTGCTGAGGGAGTTAGCAGAGGTGATCGCCAAACTGCTCTCTATCATCTTTGAAAGGTCTCGGAGAACAGGAGAGGTGCCTGAAGACTGGAGGATAGCCAATGTCACTCCGGTCTTCAAGAAGGGCAAGAAGGAGGATCCGGGAAACTACAGGCCAGTCAGTCTCACCTCTGTCCCTGGAAAGGTGATGGAACAGCTTGTTCTGGATGCCATCTCCAAGCAATTGGAGGAGAAGAAGGTTACGAGGAGTAGTCAGCATGGATTCACCAAGGGGAAATCATGCTCGACCAACATCGTTGCCTTCTATGATGACATCACCAGCTGAGTAGATGGGGTGAGAGCAGTGGATGTCATCTACCTTGACTTTAGCAAGGCTTTTGATACTGTCAGCAGTGTGCCCTGGTGGCCAAGAAGGCCAATGGGATCCTGGTGTGCATTAAAAGGAGTGTGGCCAGCAGGTCAAGGGAGGTGATCCTCCCCCTCTACTCTGCCCTGGTCAGGCTTCACCTGGAGTACTGTATCCAGTTCTGGGCTCCCTGGTACAAAAAAGACAGGGATCTCCTGGAAAGAGTCCAGTGGAGGGCCACAAAGATGATACAGGGCCTGGAGCATCTTCCCTATGAGGAAAGGCTGAGAGATCTGGGTCTGTTCAGCCTTGAGAAAAGAAGACTGAGAGGGGATCTTACCAATATTTATAAATACCTTAAGTGTGGGAGACAGAGCAATATGGCCAACCTCTTTTCAGTGGTCTGTGGGGACAGGACAAGGGGCAATGGTCAAAAAATGGATCACAGGAAGTTCCGCACCAACATGCGAAAGAACTTTTTCACGGTGAGGGTGACGGAGCACTGGAACAGGCTGCCCAGGGAGGTTGTGGAGTCTCCTTCTCTGGAGATATTCATGGCCCGTCTGGACACCTACCTGGGCAACCTGCTCTAGGGAACCTGCTTTGGCAGGGGGGTTGGACCCAATGATCTCTTGAGGTCCCTTCCAACCCCTACAATTCTGTGATCATAAAGAAGAACTAGAGGCCACTGAAGTATGCGAATACTTATGCCCTCAGTCAGCAGAGCAGTGGTCTCCAGGTACGTATCAGGACCCAGTCTCCTGCACGGAATGAATGTACTGGGAATTCCAAAGGTGGGGTTTGAGCCAACAGTCCATGAAGCCTGAGAGATGCCAAGGAAGAAGATAATCCAAGTATACAGTTATTAAGAAAAATATCTTTAGTTTCAAAAGTAGGTATCTCACCGCTTCTACCCAGGTATGGTAGTCCAAACAACATCTCATATGGTGAAACTCCTATATCTTTTCTAGAAGCAGTTTGAATTCTGAGAAGTGTTAAAGGTAAACATTTTGTCCAGGGAAGCTTAGTCTCTAAAACCAGTTTTGACAGATGTTTCTTTAATATCTGGTTCATTCACTCCACCTTCCCAGAAGAGGAGGGGTGCCAGGGGGTGTGAAAATCCCACTCAGTCTCTAAGGCCTGCATTAACCCTTGCAGTACTTGTGAAGTGAAATGACTTCCTTGATCTGAATCAATGTTTTCAACTATCCCATATCTAGGGACTATTTGCTCCAGTGATACCTTAGCCACCGTGTTCGCAGTGGCAGATACCGAGGGGAAAGCTTCCACCCATCCAGTCAGATGGTCAATTAGGACAAACAAGTACTTAAGTCTCCCTACTTTAGGTAACTCAGTAAAGTCTACCTGTATACTTTGGAAAGGTCGAATCCCTGGCTCCCGTCCCCCTCTAGGTGAGTTACGAATTACCTTTTTATTTACCTTTTGACATATGGTACATCCTCTGCATTTTTGCTTCACTAAAGTGTACATTCCTACACAGACATACTTTCTTAGCACAACATCACACATTGCTTGCACCTCCCAATGACTCTCTTGATGTAAAACAGTTAATATTTGCCTCACTGGTGCTTTATTCAGCATTTCTCTCCCATCAGGGAGTACCCATTTTCCTTCAGACTTCGTGGCTCTGGATTCCTTAAAAAAACCTTTCTCTTAAAACTTTTTAGTTCTTTCTTAGTTTTGGGTAGGGGTAGCCCAACAGTTCCCTGAATCCTCTTGATTCGTGGAAGAACTCTACAACTCAAAGCAAATGAGTTATATAGTAGGTATGTGGTTTATTTAGGCGCCGGGCGCATGCGGGATAGCTCCCAAAGGCATGCGCACCCTAATGCGGCAACTTGCTTTGGTTATATGCAGTAAAGAGTTACATATGCATGAAGTTTCCCAATACGCCTATACATATTCATAACCTATCCCTGCTTTGTATTAAAATTAGCTCCAAGAAGTCATTTCCATAAACTCCTCCCATCTGCGCCTGCGCAGTGCCTTCTGGTGGTGGTCGTCGGGGGGTCGTGGGGATGAAGTCCGATAACTCCTCTTCATCACCACTAGTTGACCCCCTGCCTTTGTACAGACTCAGCTACTCCTTGGCTCTTGTCCAAACCACAAGGTCGGTCTCAGCTGGTTTTTGAGACAGGTTCCCCATTTTTGTCAGGAAACATCTTCTGTGAGGGGCCCCGAGACTCCTTGTTTCGGTTAATTTGCACAGTAGTAAGCAAAGACACTCAGCAACATCTATTTTAATGCGATTAAGAAAGCCCCCATTCTTCTATCCCTGGCTTCACTCTCTGGGTTTATTCTTCGTTTTCCCTCAGACATTAGATGCCTTAAATACTTGACTTCTCTTTCTACATATTGTAATTTATTTTTCAATACTTCCAAGCCCTGTTTTCCCAGAAAGTTGAATAGCTTGTTAGTAGCTTCCTTCACAACTGTTTTCTCCTGTCCTGACAATAAAAGATCATCCACATATTGTAACAGTAACACCTCCTCGGGAGGTTGGAATTGCTCCAAAATCTGTTCTAGAACTTTGCCCAAATAAATTGGTGGCCCTGTAAACCCTTGAGGTAAAATTGTCCATCTGTATTGTTGCTTCCGCCCCATTTCAAGGTCTTTCCAGTCAAAGGTGAATATATCTTTGCTCCCAGGGCCTGAGAGCACTCCATTAATAACACTGTTATTCCAGTCTAAAAATTTACTATTTGAATGCCGAATTTCATCATCAAATTCCTCCCTAACAAGTTAATTCCTGCCTTGGGTACATAGAATAATTGCCCAGTGATCATTTTATCCCTAGTCTCAGCTTGGTGTCCCCAAAAAGTGGCATTATTATCCCAGCCTCTTCTACCCCCTTCACATTTAGGGTTTCATCAGTTAATTTAAGCCCTGATACTTTACAGGCCAGTAATGACCTAGCTGCCCCAGTGTATTGGGTTCACATGGCAAGGTTCTGGTAGTGGAGGGGGCTGCAGTGGTAGCCCCTGTGAGAAGAATACAGCAGCTGCCCCGTGGCAGATAAGGGCCAGTTTTAGCCGGCTCCAAAGGGGCCCACCGCTGCCCAGAGCCAAGCCATGAGCAATGCAATGCAATTTGTGCCTCTGTAAGAGCACATCCAAGAAAAGGAAACAAAGAAACAAACAAACAAAACCTGCTGCTCAACAGCAGCTGGGAGAGTGAAGAGTGGGAAACCTCCCTGCAGACACCAAAGTCAGCACAGAAGGAGGGGGAGGAGGCGCTCCAGGTGCCAGAGCCGAAGCCCCCCTGTGGCCTGGCCTGTGGAAAGGCCCCTGGTGGAGCAGGCTGTCGTCATGTCACGACACAGACCCACACCTGGAGCAGCTCCCAAAGAGCCGCTGCCCGTGGAGAAACCCACACAGGACCAGCCCAGGAAGGTCGGCACCGTGCGGGAGGGACCCCACACCAGAGCAGGGGAGAGAGTGACCGTGAAGGAGCGGTGGAAACGAAGCACCATGGGCCGACTGCGGTCCCCACTCCTGACCCCCCCTCACCACTCAGGGCAGGGAAGATGTGGAAGAGAGTGGATGGGGGAAGGTGCCCCCAGCTTGTTTCTTTATTTCTCATTGCTCCAGCCTGTCAGCAATAGGTAATAAATTTTATTAATCTTCCTATGCTAAGTCTGTTTTGCCCGCGACAATAATTTTAGAGTGATCCCCATGTCCTTATCTTAACCCCTGAGCCCGTTTTCATTTATCAGGGGCTCTCAGTGGGAGTAGCTTTCTGAGAAGCCCAGACTCCCCTGTTCTGAATGTATAACGGCTCTCTCTCCTCCTTCTTCCACTCTGGATATTCCTATTTGGAAGTGGCCAGCCTGGCCACACTTAAAACATCTTCTCAAAGCCTGTCCCTGCTAGGATTCAGGCTGCAACACAGGTAGCTTTCCTTGCCTGCCATTCCTTCATCTCTCTTCCTCTCCTTTCCATCCTGGCCCTGACTCCTCCTGAAGATTTTCTTCCTCTTTCTCCAGCCCTCTGCCTCACTACCTGCTACACTCTCAATACCATTAGTTTTGCTCTCTGCTTTTCCTTCTCATCTCCCCTCCTGACATACACCTTCAGGGCCTCCTGCAGGAGGGCCCCCCAGTGACTGTTCACTACATCCTCCCACCTTCTGGAGCTTTTTCTGTGTAGGCCAGGCTTTAATCACAAAATGAACTTTCAAGAGCCCTTGCGATAAGTCAATGAACTTTCAAGAGCCCTTGCGATAAGCCCTTGCGACCGGGTCCTCTGGATTCATCCCCGAGTACTTTCTCTTTCTGACCCCAAGTCTCTCATATGATTTCTGTGTTGCGCATTATTATTATTCCAGCCAGGGTCAGCAAGTGGGTATTTCTGCCCTGCCAGTATTACCCCTGGTCCTGGAGGATGACCTCTTTCCCATTCTTGTATAGCAGCTCTCCTCCTGATCATTCCCCTTTCTTCCCCTGTAAACAACATACTTAGTATAGACATCATTTCCCCCCCAAGAGTATAAGTTAGGCCCTAGGAACTGGTCTAATTGTTCAGCTAGCCTGATGGGGTCCTTAATTAAAGACTTCATCTCCTTCTTAAAACTCCTAATCTCTCTGCTGGTAAGGAAGGGGTGGGAGGGGTTCACCTAAGAGGATACACAGTTAGTGTTAGTATCAGGGAAGGCGAAATTCTCAATATCTCTTCTACCTTGTTCTAATTCTTGCCAGAGCCTAGAGTATGCTCCTTCTCTAGGGACAGTGTTAATTGCAGTCCCTGTCTCCCTTCCTGGAGCGGCTCCTGCTGCCACCGGTGCAATATTAGGATTATAGGGAGCATAACTTGGCTCCTTCTCCGAAAAAGGAATCTTATTGTTTACATATAAACTTAAAGCCTGAATTTTCATCAGACCCGTATTTTCGCCAAAATGCTGCTGTTTCCTTAATTGGTTCTTTTGTCCAGACTGATACACAATATTTAACCATTTTCTTCTTTTATCATCTCCTCTAATTTTGGGATTATTTTTCCAATTTCTTATCATTCTTCAGGAAGAACTGTCGGTAGGCACTCCCCCAGGGATATCTCCCTGTCCCCTGGAACCCATATTTTCCCGTTTTTCCTAGCCTTTGTCAGTGTGCTGCTACAGAAATTTACTTCCTGCAGGGTACCATACACTGATGTTCCGATTCTGGAAAATGGGGGTGTATTGCCAAGCACTTTACCGTGCAAGGGGTACCGCACACCTATGGGTTTACCAGATTCCCTGGTGTACTGCCAAGCACTTCACCGTGCAAGGGCTTACCGTACACCAAATTTCCCGAGACCCTTCCTTTCTCTCTCTTATCTCACGCTTTGTCCGTCTCCGGCAGCGCTCCTCGCGGAGCTACGGAACCGCGGATCAGGACTCCACACTCGCTTCGTACAAAAGTATGTCTCAATCACACGTCACACAGAGTCTCACCCGACCCCCAAGGCAATACTTAATATTTCTTACCTTGGTCTGTGCACAGAGTTACCGGATCAATTCTCAAACCCGGAGTGCCTACCTTCTTCCCTTCCCCACTACTTCATGTATCCTGCCTTTTTAATCAGTCTCGGGCCCTTTGTCAGCCCTCTGAAGAACCGCCACCGTCGATGCACAGGACCGCTGAAATCAGCGGGGCATGCCTTCCTGCTGCTGCGGCAGTGGGGCTCCCTGGTAGGTGAGTGGCTCCTGCAAGAGCCCCCGAAGTGTGAGAAACACTCTGTAGCCAATAACATAGGCTCAGGCAAGGATCTCAATGAAGTAGCAATTTTATTCGCGATTGCAATGGCAGGCGTCCCACAAGCAGGAGCGCACCTACTAGTCACATAGTACAGTTTATATACTTTATGTCTCAATGACCGTGACCCTCCCCTGTTTCCCCATTGACTGGGTAATCCAGGTTCACAACCGATCTGATGCTTCACAGACAACACATGGCTTTCAGTAGCCATCCTGTTATTTTTCGTATTTCTTTTGACTTTTTTACTCTGTGAGGTGGTAATGTTTCTTCACTTATCTGACTTGACTTGATACTGTGAATTTCACCTAATTTGCACTAAGGAGTCTGGTTGTCTGCTAAGCTTTCTTATCACTGCAAGCATATCTCAATACCACATTCCTTACCTTTAAACAAAGTAACTCTGTGCAAAAACAACATTTTTGTTCCCACAGAGAGGAATGGAAACAGGTCCCTGCTCGGCATCGCAGGCAAGCCACCTCCCTACCCACCTCGCCTCCCCAGGTGCCTTTACACAACAGGCCCTGGAGCTTGAGGGGTGGGTTGGTGAGGATGTGGAGGAAGGTCCACACAGGAGGATGTCTAGGGCAAGGAAGTCAAGTCCATGCCTCAAGACTTCCTCCACCAAGAAGGAAAGAAGGGTAATTGTCGTAGGCGACTCCCTTCTGTTGATGATTTGGGTGAGGGAATTGAGTGCACCCCCAGTAAGTTTGCAGATGACACCAATTTGGGGAGAAGTGTCGATGTGCTGGAGGGTAGGAAGGCCCTGCACAGAGGGACCTGGACAGGATGGATCAGTGAGCAGATGAGGTTCAACATGGCTAAGTGCCGGGTGCTGCACTTTGGCCACAACAACCCCATGCAAAGCTACAGGCTTTGGGCAGAGTGGCTGGAAAGCTGTGCAGAGGAAAAGGATCTGGGGGTATTGGTCGACGCTCGCCTGAACATGAGCCGGCAGTGTGCCCAGGTGGTCAAGAAGGCCAATGGCATCCTGGCTTGTATCAGGAATAGGGTAGCCAGCAGGACCAGGGAGGTGATCATCCCCCTGTACTCTGCTCTGGTGAGGCCGCACCTTTTGTACTGTGTTCAGCTTTGGGCCCCTCGCTACAAGAAGGACATGGAGGTGCTCGAGAGAGTCCAGAGAAGGGCAAAGAAGCTGGTGAGGGGTCTGGAGAACAAGTCTTACGAGGAGCAGCTGAGGGAGCTGGGATTGTTCAGCCTGGAGAAGAGGAGGCTCAGGGGCGACCTTGTCACTCTCTATAGGTACCTTAAAGGAGGCTGTAGCAAGGTAGGGGTTGGTCTATTCTCCCACGTGCCTGGTGACAGGATGAGGGGGAATGGGCTAAAGCTGCGCCAGGGGAGGTTTAGGTTGGATATTAGGAAGAACTTATTTACTGAAAGGGTTGTTAGGCATTGGAATGGGCTACCCAGAGTCCTGGTTTCACTTAGGACAGAGTTAATTTTCCTCCTAGTAGCTGGTAAGGTGCTATGTTTTGGATTAGGATGAGAAGAGCGCTGATAACATGCTGATGTTTTAATTGTTGTAGAGCAGTGCTTACACCAAGCCAAGGACTTTTCAGCTTCTCGCTCTGTCCTGCCCGCGAACAGGCTAGGGGTGCAGCAGGAGCTGGGAGGGGACAGACCCAGGACAGCTGACCCAAACTGGCCAAAGGGGTATTCCATACCATCTGACGTCATGCTAAACAAGATATAGGGGTGGCTGGCTGGGGTGGGGGGGCCAGCTGCTCAGGGATAGGCTGGGCATCGGTCAGCGGGTGGTGAGCAATTGCACTGTGCATCACTTTTTTCGTACACATTATTAGTAGTAGTACTATTATCATTATTATTATTATTATTATTGTTATTATTTTCCTGTCTTAATAAACTGTCTTTATCTCAACTCACAGGCTTCACTTTCCCATTTCTCTCCCCCATCCCAGAGAGGGAGGGGGGAGGGTGAGCGAACAGCTGTGTGTTGTTTAGCTGCCGGCTGGGTTAAACCACAACACCCAGGGAAGTGGTTGAGTCACCATCCCTGGAGGTCTTTAAGAGACGTTTAGACGTAGTCCTTAGTGATATGGTTTAGTGAAGGACTTGTTAGTGTTAGGTCAGAGGTTGGACTAGGTGATCTTGGAGGTCTCTTCCAACCTAGACGATTCTGTGATTCTGTGATTCTGAGTGGCTGAGGGAACTGGGGTTGTTTAGTCTGGGGAAGAAGAGGCTCAGGGGAGACCTTATTGCTCTCTGCAGCTACCTAAAAGGAAGGTGTGGGGATCTGGGGGTCGGCCTCTTCTTGCAGATAACTAGTGATAGGACTAGAGGGAATGGCCTCAAGTTGCACCAGGGGAGGTTTAGGTTGGAAATTAGAAGACGTTTCTTCTCAAAAGGAGTGATTAGGCATAGGAATGGGTTGCCCAGGGAGGTGGTGGAGTCACCGTCCCTGGGGGTGTTTAAGGAAAGGTTGGATGTGGTACTTAGGGACATGGTTTAGTGGGTAATATTGGTGTTAGGGAGACAGTTGGACCAGATGATCTTGGAGGTCTTTTCCAACCTTAATGATTCTATGGTTATATCAATAAATATATTGATGCTTCTCGCTTACAAGTGAGGTATATAATTTCATCTGAGATAGACTGTGACCTATTAGTCTACACAGGAAGACTCATATAATAACCCCTGAGAATGCAGTATGGTTCTGTACTCCAACTTTTCCCCTTATTCTACATCCTCTGTTAATATCAGATTCTTGAGTTCTTGTATTTCAGTTATCTTTGACAAATAACTGAGCCTTATCTTGGGGAGATAGCATTGGAATGATGTTATTTGTGTCACAAACCCAACATTGAATTGAAGTTTGATCTGAAAATGTGCAAGCCATAGTGCTTGCCATAGCAAATGGAGGGACTGTGTTTATATTCCTGAGGCAATACTTGAAAAATATATTGCTTTTGTTGCCATGTAAAGGCAAACTGGTCTCGGCTTTCTGAAGCAATGGCTATTGAAAAGAAAACATTATCAAGATCTATCACCACTTTCCATGGTTGTAAGTTTTTGCTATTTTTTTCTGTGAGAATAACTATGTCTGGTACCGTAACTGCCAGTGGGCTTGGGGAGGTGGGGTGACTTTATTCAGTTCTCTATAATCTACAGCCATTCTCCAAGTGCCATCTAATTTTTGAACAGGCCAAATAAGATTATTTGGCACTGGGACTTGCAATGCATAGTTAGTCAACTGATCGGCCCGGGCATTTCCTTCTGCAAAGAATCCCGGGAGTGTTGTATGACTTCTAATGTGGATCACGCAATAAGGGTGGGTACGGTGCTCTACAAGAAATAATAACTCTTTAAATTTTAAGAATAGTGCCTTGTTCTGGATGTGTTTGATCTGAGATCTTTCAAAGCGTTGTGCTACTCCTACTGCATACTGTGAATCAGAGACAATATTTAGTGGAGCCTGGTCCCATTGCTTGAATGCCATTGCTACCGCATGTAATTCTACTATCTGAGGGGAGCCCTGTATTGTTTCTATGACATGTTGCCAGTGGCCTCCTTGTTCCCACGTGACTACAGCTTTTCCCATTCTCCCTGACCCGTCTGTGAATACTGTTTGTCCTTGGACTGGGTGCCATCGATATAGTGGCTTGTCCTCAACGTGTACATTCTTATAAAAAGGTAAGCATTTTATGAGACGGGAGATGTATATCAAGTTGACCATTGAAACCCGAAAGGGCTGATTGTAGCTCTAAGCTATTCTGGAGGCACCAATCAAGATAGTCTTTAACTATCGGAATGATAATGGATTTTGGCTCTTCTCTGGCCATTTCTATAATTCGTTCTCTTCCCTCCTAATCAAATCTGAAAACATTTCAAAGCGAGTGGCAAGTGTCTTTGTCGGTTGGTGGGGTAGAAACACCCATTCTAATAGCAGCAACGGGTCTGTTGCGTTGGAGTCCCATTGCGCAATAATAGCTAAAGGTTGTGGATTCTGGTTGCATATGTAGAGCTGAATGGGTAAATTTTCTGCTCGCCGCTGGCATTGTTGGGCAGAGATCTTCTCCTCTATACGGTGTAGCGCCGCCCTGGCTTCATTAGTCAGCCCACGGGGCACATTAATATTAGTGTCCCCTTTTAACAACTCGAACAGGGGTGCTAGTGTATGGTTGTCAATTCCGCATTGCGTCCTTATCCAATTGATATTGCCTATAAGCTTCTGGACATCATGGAGCATGCGAATTTCCATTGCAATGGCTACATTTTGGGGTTGAATACTTTGCTGCAGTATCTTCCAGCCTAAATATTTCCAAGGCGCCTCCATTTGAATTTTCTCCGGTGCGATTTGTAATCCCCATATCTGGAACTCCTGCCGTAGAACAGGCAGTCCTTCTTGCATTAAGTTGTCTGTCGGACTGGAGAGCAATATGTCGTCCATATAATGATAGATGTATACGTGCGGGAATCGTTTGCGTACGGGGCGTAGTGCTCCTGCTACGTATGTTTGGCAAATTGTTGGGGAATTTTTCATCCCTTGAGGCAGCACAGTCCAATGATACCTATCCATTGGTTCAGTCTTATTGATTTTTGGGACTGAGAACGTGAATCGAGGAGCATCAGCAGGGTGAAGCGGAATAGTAAAGAAGCAGTCCTTTAAATTGATAATTACTATATTCCAATTTCGAGGGATCATAGCGGGAGAAGGTAATCCGGGCTGGGGAGCTCCCATGTCTTCCATTGCATTGTTTATTTGACGTAAATCGTGAAGTAATTGCCATTTTCTGCTTTTCTTTTTAATAACAAACATGGGTGAATTCCAGGGGCTGGTTGTGGGGCTAATGTGTCCCAATTGGAACTGTTCTTGGACAAGTTCTTGGAGAGCAGCGACCTTTTCCGCAGGGAGCAGCCATTGATTCACCCACACAGGATTATTAGTCCTCCAGGTGAGTCTCATGCGCGGTCGCTCGTCAATGGCCACTATCGAAAATTTTCCAGAAAGCTCAGGGGGAACTCGCCCTGCCCCATCACATCCCTCCCCAGGAGACTGACAGGTATGAGGGCAGCATACGGCCGGATGTTATACAGCAAGCCTTCATGAGTCTTAATGGTAAGCATATACCAGCTCTGAAAAGTACCGGAGACACCACCGACTCCCACAAGGCCTTTTGTGGTGGAATCTAAAGGCCAACTTTTGGGCCAATCGTGAAGAGAAATCACTGTAACATCCACCCCGGTATCCATTAATACGGTTATTTGTGCGCTGAAGGGGTCAGCCTGCGGGTGATGAAGTGTTAGGGTCAGTGTAGGCCTCTTGATGGTGATGGCCGAGGCCCAAAAAGCTGATGGGGGTCCCGTTGATCCAAACCTCGCGTCGTGTCAGTCGCGTGTCTCTGCTTGTGGAACTATGGCTTTAAATAGTATTAACTGTGCAATTCTAGTCCCCTTGGGTATGAGCATCGGAGGGGAGGGAGTCCATGCCATTGCTTGTATTATGCCTTCATAATCAGCGTCAAAGACTTCAGGCAGTACAAAAAGACCCGTTAGTGTGGTGCTAGACCGCCCTAGCAAGAGGGCGCTGCATCCCTTCCCTATTGGTCCCTGTACATTCAGAGGTATTTTGCGGACCCGAGTGTCCCAAAGGGTGCAGCTCGTTACTGTGGAGACATCCAATCCGGCGCTTCCTCGGGTTTTGGCTGTGAGGGAATCCACGGTGACGTAGTGGGTGGGATCGCTGGAGCAGTGGGCGGCTGCGGTCGCAGCCCGGTAGTCATCATCGCCCAGGGCGGTGACTTCCGCGAGGACGGCCCGCCCACGACGGAGGGCTGGGGCACTTGTGTCGTCGCGCGGCCCCGCCCCGCGCTCCGCTTCCCGTTTCCCTGCCACGGTTGTAAAGGTCGTCCCTCTGCATTATGCGTCGAACGGCACTGGCTAGCCCAGTGCCATCCCTTGCCGCACCGTGGGCAAACAGTGGGAGGAGCAGGGTTACCACGTTCCCCCCCCGCTCCTCGCTGTGGGTATTCGGTGGCAAAATGCCCCGTGGCTCGACAGCGAAAACACCGTTTACGCCCGGTTTTAAGCGCAGTAGCAAAAGCTCCGGCCAAAGCGGCAGCGTGATGTTCTATGGATCCGACTCGATTGCAAGCCTCTATCATTTGTACCAGTGTAGTATTAGCAGGCAGGGCTTGGAGTATTTTCTTACACTCTGTGTTTGCATTTTCCACTGCCAGTTTTAGTATAAGGGCCTCTTTGGCCTCGCGGTTGTCAATTTGTTTGTCCAAAGCGTCTCGCAATCTATCAATGAATTGCATATAAGGCTCGGTAACTTGTTGCCTAATGCTGGTAAATGATGGCTCGACTTTTCCAACTTCAGGCAACTTCAACATAGCCTGGAAGGCCAGAGACGCGGACTGCCGCAAGATGGCATCGTTGAGCCTAGCCTGCAATCTCGGATCAAATAACGGCTCAGTCCCCATCAACTGTGGGATCCCGGCTCCCAGGAGGGGGTCGCCAGGCTGCCGGTCCATGTTACCCAGGGTGGCTAATTCGCACCCTTCTTTCCATTTTTGCTCCCAGAGTAATTTTTGTGTTGGCGTTAAAATCATCGCGGCTATCTGACGGCAATCGTACGGCACCAACAATTGACCAGTCATAACATTTTCTAACAATGACTGAGGAAATGGTGCGTGTAATCCACATGTAGTCACAGTCTTTCTTAATTCTTTAATTAGGTCCCAGTGGAAGGCATTATATTCATTTGGACCATTGGGTCGCACCTGCACCGGGAAAGCCATTCCTACCGGGTCCCCGTCCTTTAGCGCTTCCCAGCGCACTAGCTCCCATCGTTCCCGCGGGTCGAAAGCTCGGGCCCCCAGGGAGGCATTATCGGGGGTAGGCAAGGCGGGAGCCGAGGGGGTCAGCGGGGAGGGGCTCTGCAGCAGCGGTCCGCGGCCCTCTTCCTTGTCATCCCCCCAGGTCTATCAAATTGCACTGCTCTGGTGACCTTGCAGGCCCTGATCTCGGTTCGGCTGCTGTTATTGCCTGGGCAGCGGCGTTCTGTACTTCCTTTTCTGCCTGCCACGATCTTAAAGTCTCTGTCACCAGCTGCCACATAGTCATCACCTCAGCAGCATTAGTATCCCCATGGGACGCTGCTTCCCATATTGTTTCCCCCGCTTGGTCCCAAGCTTTTACATCAAATACTGTGGAAGCCATTGAGGGGAACCCTTGTTTTTGCAAAATTTTCAATAATAGCTTTATCTTAAACGGATCATATTTTACTCCCCTTTCTATTAGGAGTTGCTTTAGTAATTTCACTATAGCCTCTTCCTCTGCCGAAAGGCTAGCTCCCATGATCAATGCCCAGCCGCTCACCTGTCCTTCAGGTGATGTCCCAGGGTTGAAGCTGCAGTCTAGCTGTGAGCTTGATTCATTCAGCTGGGTTCCGTTCAGACTCTCGTGCAGCGCTGCTCCTCCCTGATCACGTCGGGGTCACCATTTGAAGGGATGCACGACACAGACTCCTGATGGCTCTTGAACAGGAGAACCTTTTTTGCCATTTTTCACCACTACATATACTTTCCCCGTAGCCCCACGCGCTGTCCATGTGCCTGAATCTGTCTTACAATTGGTTAGAGACCCTCAGACACGTGCCTTGAGCCAGCCAGCAATTGGCCACTGCCCAAAGCTCATCTTTAACACTGTAGCCAATTTACTTTATCTCGACCTTGCTCAAATTTTTGGTTCTACCGCTGTTTTCCTCATTATCTCTAACTCAAGGACGTGTGAAACAGCACAAAGCTCCCTACGAATTCCTTTTCCACAGAGGGGGATTTTTTTTCCTCCACATGGGTGCTAACTTTTGCCATTGGTGAAACATGTTGTGATCCCATCTATTTCTGATTGTGGGATACCAGCTTGCACAAGATCATTCCACATCTGTTTCCTTGTTACCCATGATGCAACTCCTTTTGGTTTTGCTGGCTGTCCTTTATTCACCACCTGCACAGATCCTCCCGAAGTTAGATCCCAAATTTCCCTCTAGGTATTTGCTAGGGTGCCTACATTACCAGTAGCACTCATGAGTGTTGGTATAATCAAAGGTTTCAGTGAAGCAGGCATCCCTCTCAAAAGCTGCATTTTGATACTTCTTCTTACTGCTACCCTATCTGGATTGGATCCTGTAATTTAACGCATGAGCCATCCCCATCTGCCGCACTAAATTAATAACTTCTTCCATTGTATATCAATTTCTGAGGGACGATGCTAATACAACAGGATCTGCATATGCTGTTAAAATTGCTGCACACAACCATTGATATAGCTTACTGAACGTAAGCTATAATAACCTGCCCATTGGGATCTCTGATATTTTGTAATTGAGCATATCCTCTGTGTATCTGATCATCACCAGCTATAGGGCTTAATAGATCTTTTTCATCCATTAATAAACAGATAGATGCAGCACCACTATCCCAAGCTCACAAAACCCATGCCAATATACCTTCCCCACTGCTTTGCTGACACATTTCTAAAAATTCCCTTAACTCTTTTGGGGTATAAGCGTGTGATCTGTACCCCTTCATCTGCCAGCTCCTGCTGCCCCTTCATTTGTATGAGGAGTTGTGCTTCTACCACCTCCCTACCTTCTAAGTCTGGCTCAAATTCAATCTCAGAGTCTGAAGACTCACTCCAGATATTTCCATCCCATTTCCTGGGATCCCATGAAGGTTACATAGTAAGAGCATGAACTTGGGAAGGCAAAACCCCACTTTTCCCATATCAGCGCCTTTGTTCATTAGCAATATGCACCACCAGCTGTTTTACAGTGCACTGCTGCTCATAGCACAGCTCTGCTTGAGCAGTACTTACTTCTTGCACAATCACCTTTGCATCTTGTAAAGTCCCGACCTCCTTTTCCAGCTCTCTCACTTTACTACATAATGTTACAAATTCACAGTCAAGAGCTCTAAAACCAGTAGCTCATAGCCATCCCAATCTTGCTGCCAGCTTGCAAGAAGACTCTGATGCCACTTTCCATGGCAATCTGCACATAGCCATCTCAATTGTCTAGGGGGTAACCACTGCCCCGTCAACTAGCTCAGGCCATGCTTCCAGCAGAGCCATCATAGCTAGGAAAGCAGACACAGGGGTCCAGCACTCAGTACTGGGCCATCCCAGAATGTGGGGAGTCACCACCACAGCCTCCCCAGTCTCCGACTTTTTTGCTAGCCATGGCATAACTGTTCCTGGATCCTGCTGACTATGCCAAATGTGCGAGTCAGCGCAGGCAGCAGGAACAACCACAGACCCATGACTGAAACACAAAGGGTACATTTATTTTCATTACCTTGCCAATGGGGGATCCCTGAAGCAAGCAACACTCAGGCAGAGGCACACAAATGGGGACACAGGCACTGCTGAACTCAGTCCATGCTAGAGGATTGCTGACCTATTGTTTACACCTGTTTATCAAGGGTTCACACAGGCATAGTTTACCACCATGCTTTGATCTTCACTGTGCTTTGATCTTCTTCATACCAAGGCAGGGAGCTCAAGCATGTCTAATAGGGCAACTCCAAGTCTATACAAAGACGTTCTACTTGTCACTCAGAGGATAAAAAGCAATAGATATGTTTTCCTGCATTACTACTCTCCAGGCTTTAGTCCATCCCAGCTGCAATGTCACTTGAGTGTATTTATAATCATGCTCACCTTCTCAATTCATGCTTCCCTTCTCAACCTATTGTCCTCGCCAGTTTTCCACTTTTAACCCATTCCTACACACACACAACGTTTTAGTTGTTGCAGAGCAGTACTTACATAGAGGTAAGGACTTTTCAGCTTCTTGTGCTGCCCTGCCAGCAAGGAGGCTGGTGGTGCACAAGAAGCTGGGAGGGGACACAACCAGGACAGCTGACCCAAATGGACCAAAGGGATATTCTATACCATATGATGTCAAGCTGAAAAATTAATATGTGTGGAGTTGGCTGGGGGGAGCAGCAGATGCTCGGGGTCTGGCTAGGCATCGGTCAGTGGGTGGCGAGCAACCGTGTTGTGCCTCACTTCTTTTGTATATTCTTTTATTATTTTCCCTTCCTTTTCTGTCCTATAAAAATGTTTTTATAGAATCATAGAATGGTTTGCATTGGAAAGGACCTTAAAGATCATCTAATTCCAACCCTCCTACCATTGGCAGGGACACCTCCCACTAGACTGGGTTGCTCAAAGCCCCATCCAACCTGGCCTTAAGCACTATTTTCCTAGCTATTCCTAGCTACTTCACTACTTCACTACATCACTACTGGGATCACCACACGGCTGACACGAGCAAGTCCAGGAGGTTCATAAAGCACCTAGATAATAACTTCTTGGTGCAGGTGCTAAGGGAGCTAACTAGGAAAGGTGCCCTCCTAGATCTGTTGCTGGAGAACAGAGAGGATTTTGTGGGGGATGTGGCAATTGGCGGCCATCTTGGTCATAGTGACCATGAAGCGGTTAAGTTTAGAATTTATGGTGACAGAAGGAAAACTGTCACCCAAACTTCAACCCTGGATATGGGGAGAGCAGACTTCAGGCTGCTCAGGGAACTAGTCAGCAAGGTCCCCTGGGAAACTGCTTTTGAAGGCATTGGCGTCCATCAGTGCTGGTCAATCTTTAAGTACTGCCTCCTAAAAGCACAAGATCAGGCGATTCCAAAATATCGGAAGTCAGGCAAGTGGGGCAGAAGGCCAGACTCGCTGACCAGGGAACTTCTTCTGGAGCTTAGGCAAAAAAAGAAAGTGTACGGCTGCTGGAAGGAGGGTCAGGCGACGAGGAAGGAATACAGGGACGCTGTTTGTATTTGTAGGGAGAAAATTTGTGTGGCCAAAGCCCAACTAGAGTTGAAGCTGGCCATGTCTGTGGGAGACAATAAAAAAGTTTTTTTTTAGATATGTGAACAGAAAAAGGAGAACCAAAGAAAACATAGGTCCGCTACTAGATGGGGAGGGTCTCCTCACAGACAAGGACATAGGCAAAGCAGAGACGTTTAATGCTTTCTTTGCCTCTATCTTCAACACTGATGATGGGCTTTGGGACCCAGGGTATCCTGAGCTGGAGGACCATGACGGTGGGAATGACAAACTCCCAACCGACCCTGAACATGTGCCGGATTTGCTGCTCCACCTGGATCCATACAAGTCCATGGGTGTTGTGGTTTAACCCAGCCGGCAGCTAAACACCACACAGCCGTTCGCTCACCCTCCCCCCTCCCTCTCTGGGACGGGGGAGAGAAACGGGAAAGTGAAGCCTGTGAGTTGAGATAAAGACAGTTTATTAAGACAGGAAAATAATAATAATAATAACAATAATAATAATAATAATAATAATAATAGTATTACTAATAATAATGTGTACGAAACAAGTGATGCACAATGCAATTGCTCACCACCCGCTGACCGATGCCCAGCCTATCCCCGAGCAGCCGGCCCCCCACCCCGGCCAGCCACCCCTATATCTTGTTCAGCATGACGTCAGATGGTATGGAATACCCCTTTGGCCAGTTTGGGTCAGCTGTCCTGGGTCTGTCCCCTCCCAGCTCCTGCTGCACCCCTAGCCTGTTCGCGGGCAGGACAGAGCGAGAAGCTGAAAAGTCCTTGGCTTGGTGTAAGCACTGCTCTGCAACAATTAAAACATCAGCATGTTATCAGCACTCTTCTCATCCTAATCCAAAACATAGCACCCTACCAGCTACTAGGAGGAAATTTAACTCTGTCCTAACTGAAACCAGGACAATGGGTCCAGATGGGATTCATCCCAGGGTGCTTAAAGAGCTGGCTGACGTCATCGCGGGACCTCTCTCAATTATTTTTCAATGATCTTGGGAATCTGGAGAGGTCCCAGTTGACTGGAAGCTGGCAAATGTTGTGCCAATTTTCAAGAAGGGCAAGAAAGAAAACCCTAGCAATTACAGGCCTGTCAGTCTCACGTCAGTGCCTGGTAAAATTATGGAAAAGATGATCCTTGAAGTTATTGAAGCTGGGGGACAATGCAGTCATTGGTCCCAGCCAGAATGGGTTCATGAGGGGTAGGTCCTGCCTAACAAATTTGATTTCTTTTTATGATAAGATCACCCACCTAGTCGATCAAGGGAAAACAGCTGATGTGATCTGTTTGGACTTCAGCAAAGCTTTTGACACAGTTTCCCATAGGATCCTACTGGACAAAATGTCCAGCATACAGCTAGATAAAAACATCATACGATGGGTGAGCAATTGGCTGATGGGCAGGGCTCAAAGGGTTGTGGTAAATGGGGCCACATCTGGCTGGCGGATGGTCACTAGTGGGTTCCCCCAGGGCTCCATTTTAGGGCCAGTCCTCTTCAATGTTTTTAGATGATTTGGATGTAGGACTAGAAGGTGTTTTGAGCAAATTTGCCGACGACACCAAACTTGGAGGAGTTGTGGACTCAGATGAGGGTGGAAAGGCCCTGCAGAGAGATCTGGACAGATTGGAGAGCTGGGCAATCACCAACCGCATGAAGTTTAACAAAAGCAAGTGCCGGGTCCTGCACCTGGGATGGGGCAACCCTGGCTATACGTACAGACTGGGCGACGAGATACTGGAGAGCAGCCCCGCAGAGAGGGATCTGGGGGTTGTGGTTGACAGCAAGTTGAATATGAGCCAGCAGTGTGCCCTGGCAGCCAGGAGGGCCAACCGTATCCCGGGGTGCATCAAGCACGGCATTGCTAGTCGGTTGAGGGAAGTGATTGTCCCGCTCTACTCTGCACTGGTATGGCCTCACCTCGAGTACTGTGTGCAGTTCTGGGCACCACAGTACAAGAAGGACATTAAACTGTTGGAGAGTGTCCAGAGGAGGGCGACGAAGATGGTGAAGGGCCTAGAGGGAAAGACATATGAGGAGCGGCTGAGGTCACTGGGCCTGGTCCGCCTGGAGAAGAGGAGGCTGAGGGAGGACCTCATCGCAGTCTACAACTTTCTTGCGAGGGGAAGTGGAGAGGCTGTGACCTATTCTCCGTTATCACCAGTGACAGGACCCGTGGGAACGGTGTTAAGCTGAGGCAGGGGAAGTTTAGGCTGGACATCAGGAGGAGGTTCTTCACCGAGAGGGTGGTCGCACACTGGAACAGGCTCCCCAGTGAAGTAGTCACTGCACCAAGCCTGTCTGAATTTAAGAAGAGATTGGACTGTGCACTTAGTCACATGGTCTAAACTTTTGGGCAGACCTGTGCGGTGCCAGGAGTTGGACTTGATAATCCTTATGGGTCCCTTCCAACTCGGGATATTCTATGATTCTATGATACTTTTCTGGGCAACCCATTCCAGTGCCTCACCACCCTCAGAGTAAAGAACTTCTTCCTAATGTCTAATCTAAATCTACCCTTTTTTAGTTTAAAGCCATTCCCCCTTGTCCTATCACTCCACTCCCTGACAAAGAGTCCCTCCCCACCTTTCCTCTAGGCCCCCTTTAGGTACTGGAAAGTCACTATAAGGTCTCCCCTTTCCTCCTAACCTCTCATCTAAATCTCACCTCTTTTAGGTTAAAACCATCCCCCCTTGTCCTATCATTATCCGACTGAGCAAAGAGTTGCACTCCATCTTTTTTATAAGCCCCCTTTAAGTACTGAAAGGCCATAATGAGGTGACTTCGGAGCCTTCTCTTCTCCAGGCTGAACATGCCCAGATCTCTTTGCCTGTCTTCACAGGAGAGGTGTTCCAGCCCTCTGATCATCTTTGTGGCCCTCCTCTGGACCTGCTCTAACAGGTTCAGTTCCTTCTTGTGCTGGGGGCCTTAGATCTGGATGCAGCACTCTAGGTGGGGCCTCACAAGGGTAGAGTAGAGGGGGAAAAGGGGGAGAATCACCTCCCTCGATCTGCTGGCCACTCTCCTGTTGATGCAGTTGGCCTTCTGGGCTGCAATCACACACTGCTGGCTCATGTCAAGCTTTTCATCAACGTTGTTCAGATCAACCTGCAAAGCTTCATACCTGTTGTGCACAGGCACCTGGGAAGGTGGGAAAGTCCCTGAGGGGACACACCTGCCACGCTTACCAGGGACTTTTTGCCATTGTTCCTTATCCTTTAGGTCAGTGTATTCAGCCAGGTAGAGAGAGGATAGGGAATCCTCCATATTGTGCATCCCTTCTGTCTGTTGGGCCTGTCTCAGGGAAGGTACGGAGCGACTCCTGTAGTCTATCTCCCTCTTGGACTCCCTGATACTCCTCAACCTACTCACCTCTTCCAGAAACTGTCACTAAGTGGAGGAGTGCCTCCACCTGGGCACACCTCCCCCAGACATGCTCACTCCTGAGGTCCTGAACTGGCATAAGAGTAGGGCACACCCTACAACCTGACACTTGGGTAGCAGCATGTTCCCCCCAGAGCTCTGTCTGGGAGACTGTATGGGTTATGGTGGGTGCCAAATTCCGAGAGGCCATGGCCTTCTGCTGGGTGGATACTATCACTCCTTGGTCGAGCTGGCCAAGCTTCTGCGCCTTCCCGCACAAACTGACACGCCACACTCCTAACCTCTCATCCTAGGGGCTGCCATTGTACGAGGGGCTGGGGCGGCCCCGGTATTCGAGGTGCGGCCTCACCAGAGCTGAGTAGAGAGGGACAATTACTTCCCTAGTCCTGCTGGCCACACTATTTTTGATACAAGCTCTGCCCAATCCTTGTCAGCCATTCTCGTGAGAATTGCTGGCTCCTGGAGGCTCCCTTTGCTGCCTGAGCTGCCTTGATGCAGGAAATCCCTTGCACGTCACGATTCCTTGCTTCACTGCAGAACACCTCTGTCCCGGAGCTGATCACCTTGGTGAGTGATATGTGGGTAAGAGCAGGGATCTGTGATGAACATCACTGCAGGGAAAGGTTGGCCCAAGGCAGCTGGTAATGTGCACACTGGTTGTCTATGTGCTGAGTCCAGCAAGCCAAGGGTATGCAGGAGTTACTGAAAATATTCAGCTTTGCCATTGAGGATAGTAAAGCTGCTGTCATAGTCTCACGGACTTTAAAATGGCAGCAGTTAACAAATACCCCATCTATCAGCAGCTCTTCCCTGCCATTTTCTGATGGAAAAATTAGTAGAAAGGTGACAAGCAGCAAGCACAAAACAAGTTCCTGCTTACTCTGCAATTGCTTCTGAGTGGCAGGAAACAAGCATGGTGGAAAAGCAAAGTAATCCCCTGAACAGAGATCCCTGCACAAAATCAAACAAACAAACAAAAACACAAACAAAAAAACCCCTTTCTCTTAGTTGCTAATCGGATGTGACGTCAGGATGTCAGTAAGAGTGATCTACTCGGGAGACAGATATGTAGATATGACCACACCCCCCTTCTCTCCTTCCCCCTCCCACTCGGGTTTCAGCTTGGCGGTTGCTATCCTTTTGAACAATCAGCCACTGCCACCAGCCACCAGGTTCCTTCCCTAGCCTCTCCAATGTAGTGTCACTTACATCCAGGGATTGTCCATCGTCATACTACTGCTATTTCACTTGTTGGGGATAGAAAGTACCATCTCATGCCTTTAGGGAGGTGGAGGAGTTAGTACGTCCCCACCAACCTTACTTTCCTTCCCCGTTAAGGAAACCGCACCCCCTCCCATCCGGTTGTAGAAGCTGTCCGTCATAAGAAAGGCTCTGCCTCTTCCGGATATCTTAGGCTGGGTTACTGCTTCTTCCTCTCTCGCTTGCTCTCTCTCTTTTGTGAGTTATAGCAACTGTTGCCTTGTGAATCAAGCGCCATAGTCACTGTAGCCTTGGTGACTGTTACTCATCAACAACAGCTGCTTTTCTGCTGTTTTCCATTTCCTTCTTAATCGTCACCTACAAGAACAGCCGCTACCAACAAGAACAACCTTCCACAATTCAGGTGAATGTAACTGTTATGCACACGTTTGCAATCCAGTCTTTTTCTCCCTTTCTTCTCCTTTTCTTTCACTCTAACCTTTATCTTCTCTCTCCATGCAGCATCTGTGCAGGGACTGCTCCCTTGGGCTTCGCTATTGGGGGGGAAGACAGTCAGCTCGAATTCTTTCCCCTCCTCCACCTTCCTTCTCACCCATTTTATAATATGGGAATAAGTATCATTTCCATTTTTTCCAAAGATGATGCAAATTGCCCTGTGGTTGTTTATTATGGAGGGAATTTATCTGTTTTATTGGAAGTTGTGATCTGAGATGCTGTGGTACTTGTAATGTTCCAGAATATTTTGTGTATTGATAGGGAAGGCCAGTGGGTAACACAGCAGAGGGATTAGAGATCATTTAAAATTGGCTTGATGGTGTGTGATTAACGGTTAATAGTGGAGGTTGAGAGGCTAATGGGTGCTATATGAAATTCTTCACTGTAATTAGCTGTTGTTTCTGTAAATCAAGCTGTTGGGTTGCAAGCTTTAAAATTTAACTCTAAGTGTGCTTCTGAGTTCCCAACTTTCTGTTCTCATTGATATTTTCGCTTTATTTATAAACATACTTGTTCTAAATGGAATACTTGACTGCATTATCTTTCATGAACTGATTCAAACCTTCTTGAATTCTCCAGTTCATACTACTTGTAGAATTTAATCTGATAGTATAGAAACCACTAAGTTTTCAGTAAAATCAAAAGAATTAAGTGTATTTAGAGCACCCAATGCTGTGTATTTGTCTTATTTTCTTAGAAGCATTTGTTCCTGAAGAGCAAAAGAAGTCTTTAATGAGAAGTTACATAGGAATAATAGCCATCTACATGCATATATTTTTCTTAATTAAGGTGGTCCAAACTTGCTAGTTGGTATGCATGGTTTCTTGTTGCCATTTAGTTCCTGTATCAGGTTGTATTCTCTCAGTAGATGTTCTTAAACAGTCTCATAGTTGATTAACCCTAGCTTATGTTGTCTTAGGAAGTGCATCCCTTCTTACAACAAATGTACGTATTATAGTGTCTTTCTGTTAACTAATGAAAGTGTCATTGCTTTTCTACATAGCAACAGAACTACTGTGGCTTTTAACCTATTTGTAAATTAACTTAAAAGAAGAAAAACATTAGTACTGTGTGGGTATCTAATCTTTCACAGACCCTTAGCCAATGTTTTTTCGGTGGTTCTTAACATAAATCCCATGGGTATTTCCTGTATAATTGCTTTCCTTGGATTTGCTCTACTTTATCTCTCTAACATTCAATTCCATCATGAATTATTAGTTGCCTATTACAAACTGGCACAAAACAGGGATATTTTTATCACGTTATTGGTTCTCTTGAATTAAACCTTTTCTCAACTAAGACTGAAATTTTGACCTAGCTATAAAGTAATATTGTATTAGGAAAAAAATTGTTTTTTAGATTTCTTTTTTAAACAAACGGATACAAGTCTGTGAAAACGGAAGACAAAATGCTAGATTTTTAAAGGGATTTTTTGTATTCAGATAGTGGTGGAAGATAACATCCTTTAAATATCTCGTTCATTTTCTTTCTAGACAAGGAGTTAAACTAAACATTGGTCTTTAAATCTTTTATCAACTTTTTCTTTGTTTTTGCAATTTATGTTTTTGTCCTGTTTTGCTTCCCACCACCTATTGCTGATAGTTTTGTCTGTTAATATACATCTTATAATTCTGTTTTCTGTATTTGCTGGCACTCAATTTCAATCTTGATTGAGCTCCTCAATTCAGTTCCCTTTTGCTGAATTGTTTCCTATTCACTGTTCTTTTCTTTTCCGTGTTAGATGCTTCACCTCCACATGATTTAATGTTTCACAGTTTACTTGAGATAGTGGGATGTGGCAAGGTTGGGAAGCATTGCACGTCAGTCATATCTGAAGTATATCTGACTGAACTGCAGGGATATCCTACAGTTACTCTTTTGTTAATCTGTTTTATTTTGGAGTGCGAACTTTACTGGCTTCATCTCAACATACACACAATTGATGTTTAAAATCTATTTTGAGGAAGACTTCTTTAGTCAACTGTAAATGACTAGAAAGAATGCTTATTTAGCAGTTCAGGATCTATCTTTCTCATTTTCTCACCAGCAACCTGAAGGCTGATTTAAACACCTCTGTTGGTGCGATAACCCTTTACCATGTTAAATTTGCTATAAACATTTTTGAAGTGTAGATGGCAATATCTTCTTCACTTCAGGTAGATCTTTATTATGTACATGTGAAACAGTTGTTTAGAAAGAATAAGCATGTGCGTATTTGTCAAAGCCTGATCCACATACTTGCATCAATTACTTAAAGTTTGATGCTGAGTTGTGAGGGAGAAAGAATTAGAGTGGAAAAGACTAAAGGGAGCATTCAACTTGGACAAGTTGTATGGTAGAAGCATGCTAGTCGTGCACAGATGAGGTAGATCCTCCATAAGAGGGGAGAGAGGAGTGCTGGTTTATAGAATCCCAGAAAGAATGGCTTGGGTCGGAAGGGACCTTAAAGATCATCTAATTCCAACCCCCTTGCCATGGGCAGGGACACCTCCCACTAGACCAGGTTGCTCAAAGCCTCATCCAACCTGGCCTTGAACACTTCCAGGGATAGGGCATCACAACTTCTCTGGGCAGCCTGTTCCAGTGTCTCACCACTGAGTAAAGAATTTCATCCTTATATCTAATCTAAATCTACCCTCTTTTACTTTAAAACCATTACTCCTTGCCCTATCACTCCACTCACTGACAGAGTCCAGTCCTTCCCCAGCTTTCCTATAGGCCCCCCTTTAGGTACTGGGAGGCTGCTATAAGGTCTCCCCGGAGCCTTCTCTTCTACAGGCTGAACAACCCCAGTTCTCTCCAGCCCCTTGATCATCCTTGTGGCCCTCCTCTGGGCTCATTCTAATACTTCCATGTCCTTCTTGTGCTGGGGGCCCCAGAGCTGGACACGGTACTCCAGGTGGGGTCTTATGAGAGCAGAGTAGAGGGGGAGAATCACCTCCCTTGACCTGCTGGCCACGCTTCTTTTGATGTAGCCCAGGTTACAATTGGCTTTCTGGGCTGCAAGTGCACGTTGCAGGCTCATGTTGAGCTTCTCATCCACCAACACCCCCAGGTTCGTTTCTTCAGGACTGCTTTCAATCCATTCTCCACCCAGCCTGTATTTGTGTTTGGAATTACCCTGGCCCAGGTGCAGGTTTTCTTTCTTTAGGGCCTGGTTCTGGTTGAATTTCTTTCTTTAGGGCCTGGTTCTGGTTGAATTTCTTTCTTTAGGGCCTGGTTCTGGTTGAATTTCTTTCTTTAGGGCCTGGTTCTGGTTGAATTTCTTTCTTTAGGGCCTGGTTCTGGTTGAATTTCTTTCTTTAGGGCCTGGTTCTGGTTGAATTTCTTTCTTTAGGGCCTGGTTCTGGTTGAATTTCTTTCTTTAGGGCCTGGTTCTGGTTGAATTTCTTTCTTTAGGGCCTGGTTCTGGTTGAATTTCTTTCTTTAGGGCCTGGTTCTGGTTGAATTTCTTTCTTTAGGGCCTGGTTCTGGTTGAATTTCTTTCTTTAGGGCCTGGTTCTGGTTGAATTTCTTTCTTTAGGGCCTGGTTCTGGTTGAATTTCTTTATGTGAAAAATCTGTATTCAGCCAAGCTGTCTCACCAAACTTAATGGATTGAGGCTCTGTCTTGTTTTATGTAAACAAACCTGTTTGTCTGCAAAAGTTTCATTTACTTTAATTACATTCAAGGGACTATCTTATAATACCTAATAGAAGATTACTTATGGTACAACTCAAGTTAGAGCATTTTGCAGCTGCTATTTGCTGAAGTACCTCCTGTCTCTAGTATTTCGTTGGGTAACACAGAAAAAAAGAATTTGCCTCAGTGGAAACTAGATCTAACAAATTCATGACAGTACAATGTAGTTCAGATAACCAGTAACTTTTAAGTACAATTCAGTAAGTGTTTTTAGTTCATAACATGTCTAGATATTTTTAACTGTAGCTGTGTTGATATCATGATTCTAGGCTATTTTCCATCACTTTTGAGATCATGGTCAGTAGGGTAGCTTTTAACGTTGCAGCGATCTGTCCTTGAAAGTAATTTAAAGTAGCAAAGACAGCTTATTAGTTTCTTTTTTGCATGAGTTAGTTGATGGAAATAGGTGCTTGATTCTGGAATCCATTAGTTGCCACTGCATTTATTTTTTTTTACAAGGCTAAATCCTAAAAGTACAGTGTTGAGGCAAGAGATGATGGTTTGTCTTATAAACACATTAACCTAATGTAGGCAAGAAAAGGTCTGGTTTTGCTTTAGAAAAGACATTGCAAGTTCATGAATTCTGAAGAAACAAAATAGCAGTTGCAAAACCGTTTGCCTTCATGAGTGCTTTCTTAGGAAGAAATTTGCTCCCCCCCCCCCCCCCCCCCCCCCCGATGTTTTCCCTTCAGAGCATTCTTCATTTTTATTACCTCTTTCTGAGAGGTACTATTAAAGCAGTATGAAATGTTTTGAGGTGCACAAAATAGGTATTTTATAGACTAGTTAATCTTAGCCTTTTTGGTAACTTTTGTGACATCTTTTTATTTTTGTTCTCCTAAGGAAATAGTTTGTGATACTGTCCTCCATCTAATTTGAAAGAAAGGTAGAGGTATCTGAACACAGATTTCATCTGAATAATTACCTGGGAAAGATAAGAAAATTTATTCTACTGTTGAGGGAAAGGCAGTGCTCAGGTGTTATGTATTTCATTTGGCAATAGACAGCTGGACAATTTCCAAATGTACTCTATCTATTGTAATATGGATATGTTTAAAGAGCAAAAGGCATAAGCCAGACTTGCTATTTCTTATAGATGTCATTAATTGTGTTACTATACAACAACTTTTTGGAGAAAAGCCATATTGTTCACTTCTATGTGCCATTTCTTAGCCCTTCTCCAGTGGATTTGCTAAAAACTTTATTGAAAACACTGATCCTGTAGAGGTAGTTGTAGATACCTAATTTGGCCTGCAGAATTTTTGATTGAAAATGATTAACAAATATAGAAGAATCCAGTTTGATAAAAACATTGTAGTCAACTTGAAGATCTTTTGGACATGTTTAGATATTAAAAAGTAAATATGAAGCATCATGATGGCTTTTTTTTAGGTTGTTAATTTATGGTCCAAAACATGGAGTTTGATATACTGTTTTTGAGAGCGTACAATAAAACATCTCTATGGAACGTGTGCAGTTGTTTTAACTGTTGAAACTTTAACTGTTGAAACATTAACTCAGATTTCTTGGTGTTTAAGATTTTTAATTGTCCTTCTAAATGATGAATTAGAGGAAAACTTTTGTTTGCGTTCAGTTAGAATGCAGTGCAGATATTTACTGCTTTATTTTTTTTCTGCTTTCATATTAACATATAGTGTTAAAATCTGTTAGTATAACCCTTTTTAAAAAGATATGTCTGTAGGTATGTGTGACGCTTTGTGAAGAGTTTTAAGCTCTTTAAGCAAGTTGGTCAGATGTATAAGGAGGACTACAAGTTTATTAATGCTTCTTTGTCTGAAAGTACCACATACCCTTTAAGTTGCACAGCAACTGACTCCTAGCAACAGTAATGGTTACTCTCAGAAGTTCAGTATATGTCAGATGTACTCTTGCTTCATTGTTACAAACAGTTGTCATGGTTTTCTTTTCATAATAAGCTAATTTGAATTTTGAGGGACAGAAAGCTCCTGAAATAGGAAACCCCTTGCAAAACAAAGCTACTTCAGAATGCTTCTGGTACTTATGAGAGTGGTTGTCGTGTTTTGGTGTGTGTGTGTATCTTTTATGTGTTTTGCTTTAGTGTACTATGAGAGAAGACAAAATAAAGCAGCGTTCAGTGGTGCATGAAGTGAGGAAGGCATTTAATGCTTGCTAGAAGTGGTTTGCAAATTTCAACTTCCGTTTTAAACTTAAACTAATCCATTGTAGGACTTCATAAAAGTCACCAACTGAACAAGTAAACATACAAATGTTTTGGAAGGCATCAGTTTTTTTTTTTGCTTTGGGGTATAAATCAAACTAAAGGAGTTAAAGAGAGACCTCCCCTGAAGAGATTATTCTATAAGCATCTACTATAGGGATTCTTGTGTCTATGTGAGGCTTGCAGTATTGGCTAATATCATTTAGATGACTTTCATGCATAGTCAATGCTTCATTGGTTCTATTTATTTCTGTTGTCTTCTGTGATGAGTCTGTCTGGGATGGAGTTAACTTTCCCTGCAGCAGCCCATACAGTGCTGTGCTATGCACTCATAGATAGGACAGCACTGGTATCACTCCAGTGTTGTCTATTGCTGCATAATGCTGGCACAGCATCAGGACTCCCTCCAAGCCCCCAAGAGCCAGCAGGCTGGGGGTGGGCAAGTGATCTAAACCAACCAAAGGGATATTCCATACCACATGATGTCATGCTCAGCAATAAAAAGGGGGGCTTTTGTGGGGGAGGGGGTTGTCCTCCCAAACAACCGTTATGCATTTTGAGGCTCTGCTTCCCAGAACGTGGCCGAACATCACTCGTTGATGGGAAGTAGAGAATAACCTTTTTTTTTCCCCCCCTTTTTCTCTGTGCTTCCACGCAGCTTTTTTTTTTTTCCTCCCTCTCCCTTTTCCCTTTAGTTAAATCATCCTTATCTCAAACCTCAAGCTCTTTGTGTCGTATTTTCTCCCCCTTCCTCTTTGAGGAGGGGGGAGTGAGAGAGTGGCCGTGGTGGAACTCAGCTGCCCACCTGAGTAAAACCACCACATCATCTCATCTTGGTTTAGCTAACAAATATTCTGAGACCATTTTTCTAAAACTTTTGGAAATTAATATAAAATCCTATATTCAAGTTTTATTTACTAAACACAAGAAAACTAGCTATTTTAAATCAAGCTGATCACAAGAATTTCACAAACCTCTTTGACTTGAAGATGCATAAAACTGACTGCTGGACAAATTTACGTTGTGATATCAATCTGACTGTTTTGATTCGTGGAAGAACTCTACAACTCAAAGCAAATGAGTTATATAGTAGGTATGTGGTTTATTTAGGCGCCGGGCGCATGCGGGATAGCTCCCAAAGGCATGCGCACCCTAATGTGGCAACTTGCTTTGGTTATATGCAGTAAAGAGTTACATATGCATGAAGTTTCCCAATACGCCTATACATATTCATAACCTATCCCTGCTTTGTATTAAAATTAGCTCCAAGAAGTCATTTCCATAAACTCCTCCCATCTGCGCCTGCGCAGTGCCTTCTGGTGGTAGTCATCGGGGGTCGTGGGGATGAAGGCCGATAACTCCTCTTCATCACCACTAGTTGACCCCCTGCCTTTGTACAGACTCAGCTGCTCCTTGGCTCTTGTCCAAACCACAAGGTCGGTCTCAGCTGGTTTTTGAGACAGGTTCCCCATTTTTGTCAGGAACCATCTTCTGTGAGGGGCCCCGAGACTCCTTGTTTCGGTTAATTTGCACAGTAGTAAGCAAAGACACTCAGCAACATCTATTTTAATGCGATTAAGAAAGCCCCCATCCTTTCATTCCTGGCTTTAATAATTACGATTGTTTTATTTAGAAATCATTAATGTGATTAAACAAGCCCCCATTCTTCTATCCCTGGCTTCAGTTTTTTCAAATCCGGTGTGTGAAAAAGGTAGAAAGTATATGGTCAAGTAGGTGGTATGGGAGTGGAATGAGAGACAGACATTCTCTCACAGAACAGTAAAATGCATTACTTCTTTTAACCTGAATTTAGTTGTATAACTTCTCACCTGGCTGACTTAAGAACTAGAACACTGATTTAAAAAAAATAAAAATTAAACACCAGTAAAGTTGAAATGAAAACTAGATTAACATCCTTATTTTTCTTCTGTTTGCTTTTAGAACAGCTATAATTTTTTGCCTTTACCATAACTATACTTTAATAAAAAGTCCACATTAGTTCTCTGTATCCCATTATATTTCATTAAAATAGTACCATTTTTTCTGAATAGCTGAGAGTTGTCCTAACAGCAGAAAACGACAGCTTCAATTAATAGAAGTAATTGCTCATGTTCTACATTATAAATTATAGCTTTGTATGAAAATATGTTATTCACTTAGGGTTTTTTAGTGTAGCGGTCTGGAAAAAAGAAGCTTTGTTAAATGGCTCTCCTTAGACTGTGAATGGTATCTTCCAGCTCAAATGTTACATTTCAGAATGTGTTATTTTGTGATATCACTAACATTAGAATTCTCACTGCATAGCATATTAGGTGGAGATGATATATTCAATAAAACAGTTCTATGTTTATATTTGAACAGTCATGTGGCATATTTTTCTAAATTGGGGACATATTAAAGCATTTATGAAGCATATTTGAAACAGGTATTTAGGCCTGTCTATAGGGAAGTTGTTAAGCAAGCCTGTAGAATAGAATCATTAAGGTTAGAATAGGCCTCCAATATCATCTGGTCCAACCACCCCCCTACCACCAATGTTACTCACTAAACTGTGTCCCTAAGTACCACATCCAGCCTTTTCCTTAAACACCCTCTGGGATAGTGACTCCACCAGTTCCATGGGCAGCCTGTTCTTAGTTTTGAGTATGTGAATTCAGCGAATTTAAGTGGGAGTTAAGCACTTGTACAAACAACCTTTTGAATTAGTGTGATCTTGTTAGACTTAAAAAGATGGGGGGAAGAAAATAAGATGGAAAAATTTGGGTTGAGATAAAGACAGGGAGATAGATAACTTACCAGTTATGGTCATTGGCAATAAATTAAATTGTTTTTCTCCAAGTCGAGCCTGCTTTGCCTATTAAAGTCAGAGTAGGATGGTGAGGAAACAAATAAAAACATTAAAATACTTTTTCCCAGGATCAACCTCACTCTTTCATTCCGAAGCATTCTACCTCCTCCCCTGGCCCCAAGTGGTACAGGAGGGAGGATGGGGAATGGGGGGTAGGGGTTGTTGTACTCAGTCCATAACATAATGCTTCCTTTCTGAAACTCCTTCCTCCTTATGTTTTTCCTGTGATCTACTTGTGGGTCCTCTCCACAGTCTACAATCCTTCAGGAGGAAACTGCTCTTGTGGGTTAACCCTGGTAGGTGGCTGAGCACCATGCAGTCTCTTGCTCATTCCCCCACAGTAGGATGGGGGAGAGAATTGGAAAGGGTAAAAATGAGAACCTGTGGGTTGAGATAAAGAACTTAATAGGTAAAGCAAAGTTGTGTGCCCAAGCGAAGTAAAATGAGGAATTAATTCACTACTTCCCATAAGCAGGCAGGTGGTTTTAGCCATTTCCAGGAAAGTGGGGCTTCATCACGTGTAATGGGTTACTTGAAAATACAAAACTCTGAATGTCCTGTCTGCCCTTCCTCCTTTACCCCCAGCTTTTATTGTTAAGTGCAATGTTATACGGTATGGAATATCCTTTTGGTCAGTTTAGGTAAGCTGTCCTAGCTGTGGCTCCTCCCAACTTCTCGTGCACCCTCCGTTTCCTCACCGGCAGGGCAGCATGAGAAGCAGAAAAGACTTGGACTTTGTGTAAGTGACCTGTGGAAAACGGACTCCACAATCAGTAAGACTGTGAAGTAGGTATGTTTATTCAGCACTGGGCAGCACAGGGGATAGTCCTACCATAGTCGTGTGCACCTGACGCGGCAATTGGCCATGGTTATATGCAGCAAAGAGTTAAGTATGCATGATGTTTCACAATACGCCTATACATATTCGTAACTTGTTCCCGCTTCATATTAAAATTAGTTCCAAGGAGTCATTTCCATAAACTCCTCCCATCTGCGCTTGCGCAGTGTCTCCTGGTGGTGGTCATCAGGGGTCGTGGGGATGAAGGTTGATGACTCTTCCTCGTCACCGCTAGTTGACCTCTTGTCTTTGCGCAGACTCAGTTGCTCCTTGGCTCTTGTCCATCCGCAGGACCAGTTTCTACCAGTTTCTTAAGATAGACTCACACTCTTAATAAGAGACTGACCTTGGTAAGGGGACCAGGGCTTCTTGCTTTAGTTAATTTGCACAATGCACCATAGTTAGCAAAGACACTAAGTAGCATCCTAGTTTAATGCCGTCAGCGCTCTATCTCTACTTGATAAGGTTCTCCTATCTCCCTCTCTCATAAGCACTGCTCAGCAGCAACTCAAGCATCTCTGTGTTATCAAAACTATTCTAATTACAAATCAAAAACATAGCACGATGTGAGCCACTGTGAAGTAAGTTAACTCTATCCTAGCCAGACCCAGTATAAGTGTGTGCCCTCCATGGGCAGCAGTTTTCTGGCAGGAACCTGCTCCTCTGTGGGCTCCTTGCCATGGACTGCTGTTCCTGCCAGCAGCCTGCTTCGAAGTGGGCTCGCCGGGGGCTGTAACTTTCTTCAGGGCATATCCACCTGCTCTATTGTGGTCCCCTTCACAGGCTACAGGGCTATATGCTCTGGTGCCTGGAGCACCTTCTTCACTGACCTCGGCGTCTGCACAATTGTTTCTCATGCTTCCCACTCCCCCCTTCCTCCTCAGCTTTGGGCAGTGGTGGGTCTGTTTTGGAGCTGGCTGGAACCAGATCAGTCTGATGTGGAGGTGCAGCTACTGGTCTCTTTTTACAGAGGCAACACCTTCCCCCATCCCCCCCCGACACTTTTTAAAAAACTTTTTAAACGTTTGGCACAGCAGCAGTTAATGAGGATATTTCATTACTTCAGATGTAATAGTGGTCTAGTGATAGAGATTGATCTAAAAGAATGCCTTGCGTGTCACACAAGTAACTCGTGTTTAACTATTGGATTTTTATAATAAAAAATAGATTATTTCAATAAATCATCTATTCCTCTGACTGTGCTGGCTGTGTTTGTTCTGATTTCATGTTATTCTCTACCTAATGCGGAGGAAAACCTTGCTCAGAAAGGAAGGTTTATCATGAAGCATGCTAGTGCTTAACTTCTCATTGCTTCATATCCCTACCTTCACCCACGTGCACCGTTACAAACTAAAAAATAAATTCAGAGAAAACACCTTTTTCCTCCCCTATGTTCTGACCTATCTTATAAATTGCACTGAATCTAGCTGCTTTGGTGTGACATGAATTTGAATGGAGAGGCAGATTCCATCCTAAACCAGTGAACCTGGTGTTGTGGTTTAACCCAGCAAGCTCCCAAGTACAGTGTAGCTGTTGGTTCACTCCCGCATAGTGGGACTGAGGGAGAGAATCGTGTGTGTGTTGAGATACACAGTTTAATAGGACAGAAAAGGAAGGGAAAATAATAGTAATAAAAATACAAAACAAGGCACAAGGCAATTGCTTACCACCTGCCAACCGATGCTCAGTCAGTCCCTGAGTAACTGGCCAACTCATCCTAGTTGTGTTTCTGTGCATGATGTCATGTGGTATGGAATATCCCTTTGGCCAGTTTGGGTCAGCTGTCCTGGGTCTGTCCCCTCCCAGCTCCTGCTGCACCCCTAGCCTGTTCGCGGGCAGGACAGAGCGAGAAGCTGAAAAGTCCTTGGCTTGGTGTAAGCACTGCTCTACAACAATTAAAACATCAGCATGTTATCAGCGCTCTTCTCATCCTAATCCAAAACATAGTACCCTGCCAGCTACTAGGAGGAAAATTAACTCTGTCCTAACTGAAACCAAGACACTTGTGCAATGGTGTCCACGGTCATGTTCATCCCACGATCACGAGCCCATCTATATGTTGCATCTTTTCCTTGATGGCATTTGGGGATCCCATTGTTTCTCCCAGCAGAATGGGTCTCCCCAGGCATCCGGAATTCACTCAGAGTCAACTCTTGTTTAAAGCAACAAGAATTTAATGTTATGCATATATTTTCTGATAAAAAGTTCAGAATTGTTATCCGGTGTGCAATAAGACAGTCTACACACTAGGTCAATAAATTGTTTATTTCAGAATTTCACAAGTCTGGGTACCAGCTGGTTTCCTTCAAATCTGGCACACCTATGGATTTTCTGCGCCACTCTTTATGCAGTGCCTTATCAATACGTTTACATGTTGGTATAATCCCCTAGCCTCTGGCTGGTTACATAATTTGCATACTGCTGACGTAACAGAATCATTTTGCGCATCCTCAGAGAGGAAGGGTCACTTGTTGGGCTGGGATCTCCCAGCCTAGGGGTGTGATTTTTACTATTATAATGAGGATAGTTAATGGATAGTTCACGTTAGACTACTCCTCATCGTTGATTTTCAGCCAATTATTCACGTTATGTTGATTGGTGACATATTCAAGGACATACGTCAGGATGTTTCCCTCAAGAATGTCAACGGAATGGTCTTTCTGATTAGCAGTTCCTCAGTTAATCATTTAGGCATCTCCAAGGCTTGGGTCATCTAACCCTTTCCTCAAAGTACATATTTTATCTCTTTCACAGAAAGGAGAGTTAACTACTGGTATCGTAATTCCCCCCTTTGAGACTTATCTAACCTCCTAAAGTTAGATGAGTCTTATCTTTTCAACATTCGCTAATTTTGAGAAACATTTACATGTGCACTGTATTAACACACATACAAACAAAGAAAACTACTTCTGTAATTAGTAGGACTAAAATTTTCTTTACCTACAATTTTAGAGCTGGAAATCAAGAAGTCAACCATTGCCAGGCTGGCAGTAAACTCATATGAAACTATCAATGCAAAATGGGTGTTTTGGCTCTAGGGATTCAAAAACACTTCTTGGTTTCCTTCACTCCCTGGCTTCCTGAGTACACTCAACCAAAAAAGGACTAATAATGCTTTTAACCCCTTCATTTTCTAATTTAAAGAAACTTATACCTTCACACAGAAAGTATATGTGTGTGTATATATATATTTATAGGATAGACACAATAATAGAGATGCACTTCAATTTATACAATATCAGACTTTACATTTATAATCGATTAACTTTGGTGATTTTCAACTTTGAAGGCCCCATTATTTCAGTTTTCCATAGCTGTGGATGAGTAGCTTTCACTTGGGTATAATGAATACACGAATCACAGAGTTGCTTGGGTTGGAAGGGACCTTAAAGATCATCTAGTTCCAACCCTCCTGCCATGGGCAGGGATACCGCCCACTAGAGCAGGTTGCCAGGTCCTCATCTAACCTGGTCTTGAACACATCCAGGGATGGCGCATCCGCAACCTCTGGGCAACCTGTTCCAGTGCCTCATCACTCTCTGAATATAGAATTTCCTCCTAACATCTCATCTAAATCTCCCCTCTTTCAGTTTAAAACCATTCCCCCTTGTCCTATCATTGTCTTCCTGAGTAAAAAGTCACTCTCCATCTTTTTTATAAGCCCTCTTTAAGTATTGAAAGGCTGCAATGATGTCTCCTCAGAGCCTTCTTTTCCTCAGGCTGCACACCCCCAGCTCTCTCAGCCTTTCTTCATAGGAGAGATGTTCCAGCCCTCTGATCATCTTTGTGGCTCTCCTCTGGACCCGCTCTAACAGGTTCAATTCCTTCTTGTGCTGGGGGGCCCCAGACCTGGATGCAGCACTCTAGGTGCTGCGGTTGTGGTGGAGTTCAGCTGCCCAGGTGTGTAAAACCACCACACAACTGTGTCCCATATATTTTATCTTTGTTTTCCATAGGGCATAGATTCCAGTCTCTGAAACTAGTTCATCTTTATCACTTTGTTGGTCTAGTCATTGAGTATTTTCTCCATATGGTTGCTTTCCTGGTGGTCTGTTCAGTCGCTGGGGGGTGGGTCCTTGGGCACTCCTGCTGCAAATGTCACATATTCCCACAGTAGTAGCAATCTCTATTTTCTCCCCTATTGTTCCTCTCCCTATATCCGTTTCCCCTTCCTTGAACCAATCCAGGGCCTAACTTTCACCTTCCTCGGACTCCTCTATTTTCTCCTCTAGCCTGCAATTTCCTTGCGAGTGCTGATGCCAATAAAGTAGCTTCCTGTTTCTTGATTCTTTATCGTTCTTTCATCATTTCCACCTTTTGTTTTTCCTCTAACCCGTCGTAAAGAAATATCACTGTGCTCAAAATCTTTTGCAACGTCTCCCGTTGCCAACCCAGCATATGTTCCTTAAAATATTTACGAATGTCTGGAGCAGCTTGATCTACAAAAACATTTATGGCTAGGACATCATTACAGTTCTGGGGAGTCATCCCCCCATGTTTGAGCAACAGTTGATGTAATAACCCCCAGAAATCACTTGGGTATTCATCTACTCATTGTCTGCTCTCCTGTACCATGGCCCAGTTCACCACTACTGCACACCCTTGAATGGCCTCTACCAAATTTCTCAGAGCTGTTTGACATGCTGCTTAATCCCATGGATGATTATAGTCCGAATTGGCGTCATTCAGGGGCCAAGGATTCCTATTTTCATAGAATCATAAAATGGCACGGGTTGGGAAGGACCTTAAAGATCATTTAGTTCCAGCCCCCATGCCATGGGCAGGGAAGCCACCCACTAGATCAGGTTGCCCAGGGCTTTATCCAACTTGGTCCTGGACACCTCCAGGGATGGAGCATCCACAACCACTCTAGGCAACCTGTTCCAGTGCCTCACTACTTCCTCCTAACATCTCATCTAAATCTCCCCTCTTTTAGTTTAAAACCATTTCCCCTTGTCCTGTCACTATCTGCCTGAGTAAAAAGTCATTCTCCATCTTTTTTATAATCCCTCTTTAAGTATTAAAAGGCCATAATGAGGTCTCCTCAGAGTCTTCTCTTCTCCAGGCTGAACATCCCCAGCTTTCTCAGCCTGTCTTCATAGGAGAAGAGTTCCAGCCCTCTGATCATCTTTGTGGCCCTCCTCTGGACCCACTCTAACAGCTCCACATCCTTCTTGTGCTGGGGACCCCAGACCTGGATGCAGTACTCCGGTTGGGGCCTCGCAGCGGCAGAGCAGAGGGGGACAAACCCCTCCCTCGACTTGCTGGTCACTCCTCTGTTGATTCAGCCCAGGATGCAGTTGGCCTTCTGGGCTGCAATCACACACTGCCAGCTCATGTCGAGCTTTACATCCAACAGAACCCCTCAAGTCCTTCTCTGCAGGGCTGCTCTCAATGAGTTCGTCACTCAGTCTGTACTCCTGTCTGGGATTTTAACAGTCCATTGTACCTCTCAGTCTTCCCAGAGGCTTGTGGGTGATAGGGGATGTGATACACCCACTCAATGCCATGCCTCTTGGCCCAGGAAGTGACAAGATTGTTTCAGAAGTGACTCCCATTGTCCGACTCAATTCTCTCTGGTGTACCATCATGCCACAGCACTTGCCTTTCCAGGCCCAAGATGGTTTCGGGCGGTGGCATGGTTTACTGAGTATGTTTCCAGCCACCAGTAGTTGTTTCTACCATGGTAAGTATGTAACGTTTGCCTTGGCGGGTTTGTAGGAGTGGTCCGATATAGTCAATTTGCCAGGGCTCACCATATAGAAATCCTAGATGACGCCCCCTATTCCAGGGATATTATACCCTCGTGGCTTGCTTGATTGCAGCACAGGTTTCACACTCATGGGTGAATGGTGTGATGGCCTCAATGGTCAGGTCCACCCCTCGATCACGAGCCCATCTGTATGCGGCACCCCTCCCCAGATGTCCTGATGTTTCATGGGCCCATCATAGAATGAATCATAGAATGGCTTGGATTGGAAGGGACCTCAAAGATCATCTAGTTCCAACCCCCCCTGCCATAGGCAGGGATGCCACCCACTAGATCAGGTTTGCCAGAGCCTCATCTAACCTGGTCTTGAACACCTCCAGGGATGGCGCATCCACAACCTCTCTGGGCAACCTGTTCCAGTGCCTCACCACCCTCTGAGTGAAGCATTTCCTCCTAACCTCTCATCTAAATCTCCCTTCTTTTAGTTTAAAGCCATTCTCCCTTGTCCTGTCATCTGACTGAGCAAAGAGTCGCTCTCCATCTTTTTTATAAGCCCCTTTAAGTACTGAAAGGATGCAATAAGGTCACCCCAGAGCCTTCTCTTCTGTAGGCTGAACAGCCACAGCTCTCTCAGCCTTTCTTCATAGGAGAGCTGCTCCAGCCCTCTGATCATCTTTGTGGCCCTCCTTTGGACCTGGACCCGTTCTAACAGATCAACATCCTTCTTGTGCTGGGGGCTCCAGACTCAGATGCAGTACCTCAAGTGGGGCCTCACAAGGGCAGAGTAGAGGGGGACAGTCACTTCCCTTGACCTGCTGGCCACACCTCTTTTGATGCAGCCCAGGATGCAGTTGACCTTCTGGGCTGCAATCACACACTGCTGGCTCATGTCGAGCTTTACATCCAACAGAACCCTTCAAGTCCTTCTCTGCTGGGCTGCTCTCAATGAGTTCTTCTCCCAGTCTGCACTCATGTCTGGGATTGCCCCGGCGCAGCACCTTGCACTTGGATTTGTTGAACCTCATTAGGTTCACGTGGGCCCACTTCTCAAGCTTGTCCATGTCCCTACCTTCTATTGTATCAACCTTACCACTCAGCTTGGTCTCATCTGCACATTTGCTGGGGGTGCACTCAATCCCACTGTCTGTGTCATTGATGAAGATATTAAACAATACCGGTCCCAGGATAGACCCCTGAGGTACAACAGTTGTCACCGGCCTCCACTTGGACGTAGAACCATTGACCACCAACATAGAGCCATTGACCACCATACATTGACCATTGAGCTACAAACAGCTCACCCTTACATCCCCAGTCTAGGTCCACCTGAGCCACTTCTGTTTTCAAAGTTCAATCCACCTCTTTGTTATTCTAATGTTCTTCAGTGGCATGACTCTTAGGCATGTGAGCATCTACATGACATACTTTTATAGCCATGTTCTCTACCCAGGCAGCAGTATCTTGCCACAGGGCAGCAGCCCAGATGGGTTTGCCCCTGCGCTGCCAGTTGTTCTGTTTCCATTGCTGTAACCACCCCCACAGATCATTTGCCACCATCCACAGAATCACAGAATCACAGAATTGTCTAGGTTGGAAGAGACCTCCAAGATCATCTAGTCCAACCTCTGTCCTAACACTAACAAAACCTCCACTAAACCATATCACTAAGGACTACATCTAAACGTCTTTTAAAGACCTCCAGGGATGGCGACTCAACCACTTCCCTGGGCAGCCCATTCCAATGCCTAACAACCCTTTCAGTAAAGAAGTTCTTCCTAATATCCAACCTAAACCTCCCCTGGCGCAGCTTTAGCCCATTCCCCCTCGTCCTGTCACCAGGCACGTGGGAGAATAGACCAACCCCCACCTCTCTACAGCCTCCTTTAAGGTACCTATAGAGAGCGATGAGGTCTCCCCTGAGCCTCCTCTTCTCCAGGCTAAACAAGCCCAGCTCCCTCAGCCGCTCCTCGTAAGACTTGTTCTCCAGACCCCTCACCAGCTTCGTTGCCCTTCTCTGGACTCTCTCGAGCACCTCCATGTCCTTCTTGTAGCGAGGGGCCCAAAACTGAACACAGTACTCAAGGTGCGGCCTCACCAGAGCCGAGTAAAGGGGGACAATCACCTCCCTAGACCTGCTGGCCACACTGCTTCTTATACAAGCCAGGATGCTGTTGGCCTTCTTGGCCACCTGAGCACACTGCTGGCTCATATTCAGCTGCCTATCAACCAGTACTCCCAGGTCCTTCTCTGCCAGGCAGCTTTCCAACCACTCATCTCCCAGCCTGTAGCGCTGCTTGGGGTTGTTGCTCCCCAGGTGCAGGACCCAGCACTTGGCCTCGTTGAACTTCATACAGTTGACCTCAGCCCATCGGTCCAGCCTATCCAGATCCTCCTGCAGAGCCTTCCTTCCCTCGGGCAGATCGACACACGCACCTAACTTGGTGTCGTCTGCAAACTTACTGAGGGTGCACTCGATCTCCTCGTCCAGGTCATCGATAAAGATATTAAAGAGGACCGGCCCCAGCACTGAGCCCTGGGGGACTCCACTAGTAACCGGCCTCCAACTGGATTTGGCTCCATTCACCACAACTCTTTGGGCCCGGCCATCCAGCCAGTTTTTAACCCAACGAAGCGTACGCCAGTCCAAGCCGCGAGCAGCCAGTTTCTTGAGGAGAATGTTGTGGGAAACGGTGTCAAAAGCCTTACTGAAGTCAAGGTAGATCACATCCACAGCCTTCCCCTCATCCACCAGGCGTGTCACTTGGTCATAGAAGGAGATCAGGTTCGTCAAGCAGGACCTACCTTTCATAAACCCATGCTGACTGGGCCTGATCGCCTGGTTGCCCTTCAAGTGCCGCGTGACGACATTCAAGATAATCTGCTCCATGAGCTTCCCTGGCATTGAGGTCAAACTAACAGGCCTATAGTTCCCCGGGTCTACCCTCCGGCCCTTCTTGTAGATGGGCGTCACATTTGCTAGCCGCCAGTCGACTGGGACCTCTCCTGATAGCCAGGACTGCCAATAAATGATGGAAAGCGGCTTGGCCAGCTCCTCCGCCAGTTCTCTCAGTATCCTCGGGTGGATCCCATCCGGCCCCATCGACTTGCGTACATCCAAGTGCTGTAGCAGGTCGCCAACCATTTCCTCGTGGATAGTGAGGGCCACATCCTGCTCCCCATCCCCTTCCACCAGCTCAGGGTACCAGGTATCCAGAGAACAACTGGTCTTGCCGCTAAAGACTGAGGCAAAGAAGGCATTGAGTACCTCAGCCTTTTCCTCATCTTTTGTAACTAAAAATCCATGAGTCAGCGTAGAGATACAGTACTGGCCACTTTTCTCTTTCATCAATTTCTAGGGCCAGTTGCATGGCTTTCACTTCTGCATACTGACTCGACTCACCTTCCCCTTCCATGGCCTCCACAACTCGTCGTGTGGGGCTCCACACAGCAGCTTTCCATTTCCAATGGCTCCCTACCACGCGACAGGATCCATCAGTGAGCAACACATACTGCTTTCTGTCTTCTGGCAACTCATTATATGGTGGTGCCTCTTTGGCATGAGTTACCTCTTTGGTCAATACTCCACTTACTCTACGTAGCGTCGGTTGCATGGTGTGTAGTGGGGATTTTCCCTTTGAACATCCAATATAACACAGGTAGCCGTGGTGCCAAGAGGAGCTGTGCTTCTGTACCAACAACTTCTGAAGCAGCTCAACCCCCCCTCATATGCTGTTAGTATCTCCTTTTCAGTTGGGGTGTATTTGGCTTCTGATCCTCGATAGCCCTGGTTCCAGAACCCCAGAGGTCGACCTCGAGTTTCTCCTGGGGTCTTCTGCCAGAGGCTCCAGGTGAGGCCATGCTCCCCAGCTGCAGTGTAAAGTATGTTTTGCACAGCTGGTCCTGTACAAACAGGCCCAAGGGCTACTGCACGAGCTATTTCTTGTTTGATTTGTTCAAAGGCCTGTTGTTGCTCGGGGCCCCACTCGAAATAGTTCCTCTTTCGAGTCACTCGATATAGAGGACTCCCAAGCTGACTGTAGCCTGGAACATGCATTCTCCAGAACCCCACAAGGCCTAGGAAAGCTTGTGTTTCCTTTTTGCTAGTTGGTGGAGACGTAGCAGTTATTTTGTTGATCACATCCATCGGAATATGGCGATATCCATCCTGCCATTTTACCCCCAAGAATTTGCATTATTTTCTTCTCTTTCTCAATAACTTTTTCTGCTGTGTTGCCCCACACGATGATATCATTGATGTATTGCAGGTGTTCGGGAGCTTCCCACTGTTCCAGTGCAATCTGGATTAGTCCATGGCAAATGGTAGGGCTGTGTTTCCAACCCTGGGGCAGTCGATTCCACATATACTGGATGCCCCTCCAAGTGAAAGCAAACTATGGCCTACATGCTGCTGCCAAATGGATGGAGGAAACTGCGTTAGCGATATCAATTGTGGTGTACTATTTGGCTGCCTTTGACTCCAGTTCATATTGGAGTTCTAGCATGTCCAGCAGTGCAGCACTCAATGGTGACATGACTTCATTAAAGCCGCGATAGTCCACTGTTAGCCTCCACTCGCCATTAGACTTTCGCACTGGCCATATAGGACTATTAAAGGGTGAGCAAGTCTCTCTGATCACTCCTTGGCTATCCCACCGATGAACCATCTCATTCATGATAATCAGGGAGTCTTGGCTGGTGCAATATTGCCGCCAGTGCATTGTTGTGGTAGCGATTGGTACCTGCTGTTCTTCAACCCTCAGAAGTCCTACTACAGAAGGGTCATCTGAGAGATCAGGCAGGGTAGACAGCTGCCTAATCTTCTCTGTGCTCAAAGCAGCTATGCCAAAAGCCCACCGGTTCCCTTTGGGATCCTTGAAGTACCCTCTCTTCAGGTAGTCTATGCCAAGGATGCATGGAGCCTCTGGGCCAGTCACAATGGGATGCTTTTGCCACTCATTCCCAGTTAGACTCACTTCAGCTTCCAATACAGTTAATTGTTGGGATCCCCCTGTCACTCCAGAGATATAGATGAGTTCTGTCCCTTGGTAGCCTGATGGCATTAAGGTACACTGTGCATCGGTGTCCACTGGAACTTTGTATTCCTGCAGTTCCAATGTGCCAGGCCATCGGATCGACATAGTCCAATAAATCTGGTTATCCCTCTCCTCTGCCTGGCTAGAGGCAGGGCCCCTCTAGTCCTGGTTGGAGTGTCTGCCACTTAATTCTTGCAAATGCGAAGCAGAGGTCCCTTCATCAGGGTCAAGAATAACATCAGCTCTTCTACTGCCTCTGGGGAACTGCCCAACAGAAAACGGAGCAGCATTTTTCCTAGGAGACCCCCTTTTTGCTGCTGTGTTTCCTTCCAGTTCATGTACTCCAGCTGCTAGGATTGAGGTAGGTTCACCATCCCACTTCCTCATATCTTCCCTGTGGTCACGCAGATAAGACCACAAGGTGCCACATGGTGTGTGTCCCTGGTACTCTCTCCCTTGAACAGGAAAATACCGATTCGTAATGGCTGAAATATTACTCCATCTGGGTGAGGAGGGAGATGAGTGTTCTACGAGGTGGTGGAGCGTTTGGGACAGTTTCTCCATAGCCGAGATGCAGGCCCGTAGCGGAACAGAGAGATTGTCTTCATATTTTTGAAGCTGGCAGGATATAGTATACACTGTTGGTCCCATCCCCTCATCCCAATTAATTACTGCCAGCGTACTGGCATGTGAGGATGGTGCATTCCGCACAAATTTACGCCACATGGATGTTGTGCACTGGACTTCAGGTGAGGATGTGTTCACCTGGGTGTCAACTGAAATCCTTTCGTATTTCTCGCAACTCATTCAGGGATAGGGATTGGGTGGTTTCTGATTCATTTATGATTTCTGTCTCTTCTTCCTGCTGTTGTTGTGATGATCCTGCTTTAGAGGTGCCTGCCTTTTCCCCTTCTCCCTCCTTCTTAGGGGGGGCTTCTTCCCTTACTAAACGAGTTGACTTCCGTTTCTACTGTTTTGACTTGACTATGGGGGTGACTGATACCATAGTTGGTTGATCATCTGGGTCAGCCACAGTGTGTGTTACCTGGTCATCAGATTCAGAGACCATCTCCTCCCATTGTGCTGGGTAGTGTTAATTACCGTTTGATAGGCATAAGCCAGGACCCAGCACAATGCTGCAAGCTGTCGTTCTCCGGCATTATCAGGGTCAGGGCATACGACTCTCAAACATTCTATCAGGCTTTTAGGATTTTGCACTTGTTCAGGGGTGAAGTTCAAAACTATTGGAGGAGGCACCCGTGACAGGTACCTGCCGATATCCTCCCACACACCTTGCCACCTGCCACAAGACTGTTTCGGGACAGATTCCTGGGTAAGCTTTCTAAACAATCGACTAATCTTAGAGAGAAGAGGAAACCTGTTATTCAGAATTAGAAATAGTAATATATGGGTTACACATGGATGTTCAAAATACTCAAACTGTTGGAATTAGCCCACTGTGAAAGAAGGAGGAGGTACCATTCCTGATATTATTCATAAACTGACTTCCAGATGAGGAAAGGAAGGCAGTGTAATTCTGAATATTCTCTAAAAGAGACCAAAATTATAACAACGCAGGGTCTAAATGCCAGATTAAACTCAAGGCCAGTGCTTTACACCACAACAAACTAAAAAAAAATGAACACAGATTTTAGCACACTCTCCGATGGGATATAGAGGAGAAGGGAGAACATGGCACGGATTACATGAGACATGATCAAACAGGAAAATATTAACAGGAAACAGAACATGGTGACTAGCAAGTAAGTGTGTTAGTCGTAAGCGTTTTAATTAATTCTACTGTTATCTCAACCCCTGAGCCCCACGTTGGGCAAAGGGCAAAAACAAACAAGCAAAAGCTGTGTGGACGTGCAGAGGAAAGAAATTACTCTCTACTTTCCACCAACGAGCAATGTTTGACCACATCCTTGAATCAGGGCCTCAACACACATAGTCGTTGTTCTGGAGGACAGACTTTTTCACGAGAGCCCACCACTCCCCTCTTCTTCCTTTTTCCACCTTTTATTGCTGAGTGTGACATCATATGGTATGGAATATCCCTTTGGTTGGTTTAGGTCAGCTGCCCTGGTGATATTCCTTTCTCAGTTTTAATGCCCACCCCCTCAGAGGGTTAGAGAGTCCTGATGCTGTGCCAGCACTGCTCAGCAGCAGACACAACACTGGTGTGATACCACTGCTGTTCTAGCTACAGGTGCAGAGCACAGCACTGTATGGGCTTCTGCAGGGAAAGGGCACCATCATCAGTGCTGAAGACAGCGGTGAAGAAGGCATTAAATGTCTCTGCTTTGTATACACCCCTATTTGTGAGGTGACTGTTGTGGTTTAACCCGGCAGGCAGCTAAGCACCAGACAGCCATTTGTTCACCCCCCTGCTACGAGTGGGATGGGGGAGAGAATCAGGAAACAAAGTAAAAGCTGGTGGGTTGAGATAAAGACAGTTTATTAGGACAGAAAAGAAAGAGAAATAATAACAATAATGATGATAATATTAATAATAATAATAAGTTCAAAGCAAGTGATGTACAATGCAATTGCTCACCACCCACTGACTGATGCCCAGCCTGTCCCCAAACAGCGGTGTTGTGCCTCCCCCCCCCCAAGACACCTTAATTGTTCAGCATGACATCATATGGTATGGAATACCCCTTTGGCCAGTTTGGGTCAGCTGTCCTGGGTCTGTCCCCTTCCAGCTCCTGATGCACCCTCAGCCTGCCCACTGGCAGGACAAAGTGAGAAGCTGAAAAGTCCTTGGCTTAGTGTAAGCACTGCTCTGCAACAGCTAAAACATCAGCGTTATCACTATTATTCTCATTCTAAATGCTAAAACATAGCACCCTACCAGCTACAAGGAGGAAAATTAACTCTATCCTAGCCAAAACCAGGACCATCCTCATCAAGTAACGGACCAATGTTTTCTCTGGTCCTCCTTTTGCTGTTAACATATTTAGAAAAGCCCTTTTTATTGTCCCCCACAGTACTGGCCAACTTCAACTAAAATTGACCTTTCACCACCCAAATTTTCTCTCTAAAATGGTGAACAGCATCTCTGTATTCCTCCCATGTCACCCGACCTCGCTTCTGGTGACCACACACTTTCTTTTTCATAGAATCATAGAATCATTAAGGTTGGAAAAGACCTCCAAGATCATGTGGTCCAGCCATCCCCCTACCACCAATATCACCCACTAAACCATGTCCCTACGCACCATGTCCAACCTTTCCTTGAACACCCCCAGGGACGGTGAGTCCACCACTTCCCCAGGCAACCTGTTCCAATGCCTGACTACTCTTTCTGAGAAGAAATGTCTCCTCATTTCCAACCTAAACCTCCCCTGGCGCACCTTGAGGCCATTCCTTCTAGTCCTATCGCTCGTGAAGAGGCTGACCCCCAGCTCCCCACAACTTCCTTTCAGGTAGCTGTAGAGAGCAATAAGGTCTCCCCTGAGCCTCCTCTTCTCCAGTATAAACAACCCTAGTTCCCTCAGCCGCTCCTCATAGCACTTGTGTTCCAGGCCCTTCACCAGCTAAGGTCCTTTTTCCACCTAAGCTTCCTTCTGCCCCACCTGCTTGATTTCCAACATTTTGGAAAAGTGACCAGCACCGATGGAGCTAGATGTCTTCAAAAGCCGTTTCCCAGGGGACCTTACTAATTAGTTCCCTGAGAAGCCTCATTTCTGCTCTCTCCATATCAAGGGCCGAATTTTTGCTGCCAATTTTTCTCTTGTCACTAAAGGCTTTAAATTCAACTACTTCATGGTCACTGTGGCTAAGGCAGCCACCAATCAACACTTCACCCACGTGACCTTCTCTGTTTACAAGCAAGAGATCTAGGAGGGCACCTTTCCTATTTGTTTCTCTTAGTACCTGTACCCTGATTTGAGCAGAGAGGTTGGAGTACATGATCTCAAGAGGTCCCTTCCAACCTTAACAATTCTTTGATTCCATGCAAAATTGAGGAATTCTGTAATTACTTGTATGTATAAGTCATCCTCAGTCTTCTTTCTGATACACTAAAAGTATCTTATACAGTATTTTAATAGGAGTATTTTAAGTATTTTATAATTATATTATAATTATATTATATATATTATATTTATTTATATTTAAGTATTTTCTAAGTATTTTAATAGGAGTAAAATCACTTTCCAGTTTCTGTTTCCTGTTTATAACTCCAATGATTACATTAACACTTCCTGCTAAAGCAAGCTTACTTGAGTCACTTTTTCATTATGTCCGTTAAAATGCTTTTCAAGGTCTTCTTTTCAGGTTGCAGCCCTTCATTCTATCACCTGGTAGAGATTTAACTTTGCATTTGAAGATAAGGAACTTATAGTGCAACTCAATAAACCAGAGGAAGAATAGCTTTGAAGGATGGATAGTCATTTACAAGCTGATGGGAGGACTTTTTGATTTTTCTAAATTGTTCCTGAAGTCACATAAATAAGTGAGAAAAGTTTCTGTAAATTTACATTATTAAATAAGATATTTTGAGTGTAAGTAAGGTAAGAGGAAACTAACTATTTCAGTATATAAAGATTTGAACCTTCATTTTCAGGTTCAGGGAAGAAAATGAACAGAAATTTATTTCTGGTATTGCATATTTTACCCATTGTGCTCTTACAGTACACTTTATTTGGTGTATAGTAGTTCTTTCTGAAAGCTGACAATACTGGAGGTACTATAATTTACTTTTATTGTGATTTTTATAGAAATTATTCTTCTAGTTCTTCAGAACTGTGATGAGTTGATACAAAATGTTTCCAGTGTTCAGTTTAATGCATTGATTTTTGCAAGTCTTTGTGTGAAGGCATGCTTAATTAAGAAGTAAATGTTTATATGGGTAGCTTCTAGAATTATGTTTGTACATATAGGCAGCTTAAAGTGTGTTGTCTTAATATGGTATAAGGTTTTGAGCCTCCTTTCAAAATTTGACAATAGTTGCACCTAATGTATACAAGTGTAGTTAGAAAAGAATCAGGTCTGTGAATGCATTTTTTTCTAAAAGTTATTTAACTCAAAGCAGTAAGTAGTTCTGCATGTACCTTGTTTGCGACTATATAAATGTATTTGCTGTTACAAAGCAGACTGTAAATTGTTAAAAAAAAATCTTGAAGTTCAAAGCTTATAGTATTCTCTCTTCTTGATGTGCTGCAAGCTCTAAGCAGACCTTCGATTAGACAAAGCAATAATACATAATGTGAAATTTCTAATATTTTAGGCCAAAAAGCATTTTAAGAAAATAAATTAAATTAAGTATATCCATGTACTCATGTAATAAATAGTACAGGAAACAATCTTTAGCTAATCCCCAGATTGGTTTGGGGTAAATATTCTTCTTTTAAATCTGAATAAGGATAAGTGACAAAAAGCAAAAAAGTTTGTGCTGAACTTCTAATTTTACATTTTAATTTTATTCAGAGACCACGATGCAGACATCAGAGACTGGGTCAGACACAGGTTCAACTGTGACTTTACAGACATCTGTGGCTGGCCAGGCAGCAGTGCCAACACAGGTAGTACAGCAGGTACCAGTTCAGCAACAGGTAGGTGCCTGTTAATTTTGGGAAAATAAAAAATCACAGCAAGACAGAATGATGCATTTCAATAGGTGTAGTGAAGAACTGATTTTGTACAAGGCTGCTAAAGAAACTCTTTTCCCCTGTTTTTATCAGTTTTTTTTTTCTGCAACTAAAATAGCTACATAAAAAGATGTAGTTTTCAGGGTTTATTTCTTGAACTAGAATATTTGCAAACCACCAGAAATATATATGCACAATTCTAAAAGTGGATTACTATGAAATCTGTGTAATAGCTCATATAAATTTATATTAATTCAAGTTATTGAATATTCACATTGTGGTGGGTTAACCTTGGATGGCCACCAGGTATCCACCAAGCCACTCTCTCACTCCCCCTCCTCAGCAAGACAGGGGAAGAAAATTAGATGGAAAAGCTCATTGGTCAAGATAAAGACAGGGAGGTCACTCAACAGTTACTGTCATGGTCAAAACAGATTCAACTTGGGGAAGATTAATTTATTGCCCATTAATAACAGAGTAGGATAGTAAGAAATTAAAAACAAAACAAAACAAATATATACATATATAAAAACACCATCCCTCCACCCCGCACTTCTTCCCAGGCTCAACTTCACTCCTGATTCACCTACTTCCTCCCACCCAGAGTGGAGCAGGAGGGATGGGGAATGGGAGTTGCAGTCAATTCATAATGCTTTGTGTCTGCCGCTCCTTCCTCCTCACTCTCTTCCCTTACTCCAGCAAGGGGTCTCTCCCATGGGATGCAGTCCTTCGCAAACTGATCCAACATGGGTCCTTCCCAGGGGCTGCACTTCTTCAAGAACTGCTCCAGCATGGGTCTGTTCTACGGGCCACAGTCCTTCAGGAATGGATGGCTCCAGTGTGGGTTCCCAAGGGGCTGCAGTTACTGCCAGAAAACCTGCTCCTGTATGGGATCCTCTCCATGGGCTGCAGCTTCCTTCAGGCCAGATCCACCTGCTTTGGTCTGGGGTCCTCCATGGGCTGCAGCATGGATATCTCTTCCAACGTGGTCCTCCATGGGCTGCAGGGAGACAACCTGCTCTACCATGGTCCTTTCCACAGGCTGCAGGGGACTCCGCTCCAGCACCTGGAGCACCTCCTCCTTCTTCAATGACCTTGGTGTCTGCAGGGTTGTTTCTCTCACATTTTTCTTATGCCTCTCCCTCAACTATGCCATCGCAGAGGTGCAACCAGCTTTGCTCATTGGCTCAGCTTTGGCCAGCAGTGAGTCCCTTTTGGAGCTGGCTGGAACTGGCTCTATCCAAGATGGGGACAAACAGGCTGCTGAAGCAGCCAGCTCAGCACACACTTCTTTGACATGATTAGTCACCTATAGAGCCCCTCCACTGTTAGAGGGAGTGGTGCATGGAGAGACTGAGGAGAAAAAAAGGTGAAAAAACAGGAAACAAATGTGAAAAACTATGACTTTTGTCTAAGAATTTTCCTGTAGTATGTGCAATTTAGCTTTCACTGTTTTAGGTTCTTTGGGTGATATCTGATGTTTTTTTTTCAACATAAATTGGCTTCACAGTTTCAAAATCAACAAAATTTAAATTGGGAATAACTTCTTAAATCATGTAAGTCTCTGTGCTAATGCATCACTGTTGTTGTCCTGGTTTCAGCTGGTATAGAATTAATGTTCTTCATAGTAGCTGGTGTGGTCTGTCACCTTCACAGTAAAGAAATGCCCTCTCATATTCAGCCGGAACTTCCTGTGCTTCAGTTTTTACCTGTTGCCTCTCATCCTGTTGCTGGGCACAACTGAAAAGAAACTGGCTCCATCCTCTTGACACCCTCCCCTCAGATATTTATACACATAAATGTTTTAAACACACTGATGTTTTAGTTGTTACTGAGCAGTGCTTGCATTAAGTCAAGGACGTTTCTACTCATATTGCCTTGCCAGCAAGTAGGCTGGGGGCGTACAAGAAGCTAGGAGGGGACAGAACCAGGACAGCTGACCCAGACTGACCAAAGTGATAGTCTATACCATATGACATGCTCAAGAATTCTCAGAGGGGGAAACAGATTTTTGCGCAGGTGTTAGCAGGATTGATCAGTAGAGCTTTAAATTAGATTTGAATGTGTTAAAGGATTAAAACAGACTCACTGGTGATAAGCTATGGAAATGCATGCCAAAATTTGAGGGACTGCACACTAGTGTGATCTTTCAGTCTACTCCACAAGGTACTGCGTATGTTGAAGCACATTCAAAATGTTTCTACACTAATGCACGCAGCTTGAGAATAAGCAAGAGGAACTAGAAGCTTTGGCTCAGTCTCAGAACTATGACATCACTGGCATAAGTGAGACTTGGAGGGAAGAGTCCTGTGACTGGTGTATTCAGAAAGACTAAAGATGACTTATACATACAAGCAATTAGAGAATTCCTCATTTTCGCACAGAATCACAGAATTGTTTAGGTTGGAAGGGACCTCTTGAGATCATCTACTCCAACCCCTCTGCTTAAATCAGGGTCACCTAGAATAGGTTGCTCAGGGCCTCCATTAAGAAAGAAAAGATGGGTTATTGTCATTGGTGACAGCCTTCTGAGGGGAACAGAAGGCCCAATATGCCAACCAAACTCACCTCTTATAGGTTTGCTGCCTCCCTGGAGCCTGTGTTAAAAGTGTTAAAAGAAAACTTCCTAGCCTGGTGGTACAGCCCTCAGATTATTATCCATTATTGTTTTTTCATGTAGGCAGCAATGAAGTTGAGACAAGAAGTCCAAGGGCCATCAAAAGAGACTTCAGGGCCTTGGGATAATCGGTTAAGGGATCAGGAGCACAGGTAGTGTTTTCTTCTATCCTTCTAGTTGCAGGGAACGATACTGGAAGAAACATGCAGACCCACCTTATCAAAACCTGTCTCCAAGGCTGGTGTCACAGGCAGAATTTGTTTTTTTTTTTTGATCATGGGATGGTCTACACGACACCAGACCTGCTGGCATGTGATGGGATGCACCTTTCTCAAAAAGGGAAAAGGATTTTTACTCAAGAGTTAGCAGGGCTGATTGAAAGAGCTTTACACTAGAGTTGAAGGGTATAATGGATAAAAACAGGCTCGCTGGTGATAAGCTACGGGATGGCACGCCAAAATTTGAGGGACTGCATGCTAGCGAGATCCTTTAGTCTGCTCCACAAGGTGCTGGGTATGCTGAAGCACATTTGAAATGTCTCTACACCAGTGCACACAGCATGAGGAACAAGCAAGAGGAGCTAGAAGCCTTGGCTCAGTCCCAGAGCTATGACATCATTGGCATAAGAGAAACCTGGTGGGAAGAGTCCTGTGACTGGTATGTTACGATGGATGGTTATAGGCTCTTCAGAAAGGATAGGCAGAACAGATGAGACAGGGGGGTGGCACTGTATGTTATGCAGGGGCGGGACTATACAGAGCTTACAGTTGGTGATGATGAGGATGAGAGCCTCTAGGTAAGGATTAAGGGACAAGCAAATAAAGTGGATGTTGCTGTGGGAGTATACTATAGACCACCTGGACAGGATGATGACACTGATGAATTATTCTTTAAGGAACTGAGAAATACTTCTAGATCAGCTGCCCTTGTCCTTATGGGGGACTTCAATCTGCCAGATGTCAACTGGGAATATACTTGATACCAACAGGTCCAGGAGATTCCTAAAACACGTTGATGATAACTTCTTGGTACTGGTACTGAACGAGCCGACTAGGAAAGGAGCCCTCCTAGACTTGTTGCTTGTAAACAGGGAGGGTCTCGTGGGTGAAGTGGTGATTGGTGGCTGTCTTGGCCATAGTAAGCATGAAGAGGTCGAGTTGAAAATCTTTAGTCATAGGAGGAAAACTGCACCAAAACTTCAACCCTGGATATGGGGAGAGCAGACTTCACAGTGCTCGGGGAACTAGTTGGTAAGGTCCCCTGGGAAACTGCTTTTGAAGACATCGAGCTCCATCAGTGCTGGTCACTTTTGGAGTACCACCTCTTAGGAGCACAGGAACAGGCAATTCCAAAATGTCGGAAGTCAAGCAGGTGGGGCAGAAGGTCATCTTGGCTGAGCAGGGATCTTCTTCTAGAACTTAGGTGGAAAAAGAAAGCGTATGGCCGCCGGAAGTGAGGTCAGGCAACATGGGAGAACTACAGAGATGTTGTTTGCCATTGTAGGGAGAAAATTTGTGTGGCCGAAGCTCAATTAGAGTTGCAGCTAGCCAGTGCTGTGGGGAGAATAATTTTTTTTTAAATACTATGTTAACAGGAAAAGGAGGACCAGAGAAAACATCGTTCCGTTACTTGGTGAGGATGGTCACCTCACAAATAGGGACGTAGACAAAGCAGAGACATTTAATGCCTTCTTTGCCTCCGTCTTCAATGCTGATGATGGGCCCTGGGACCCCAGTTACCCTGAGTTGGAGGACCGTGACTATGGGAACGATAAAATCCCAGCCAACCCTGAACCTGTGCAGGATTTACTGCTCCAGCTGGATGTATACAAGTCTCTGGGGCCCAATGGGATTCATCCCAGGGTACTCAAAGAGCTGTCTGATGTCATCACAAAACCTTTCTCAATTACTTTTCAACAGTCTTGGGAATCTGGAGAGGCCCCAGTTGAATGGAAGCTGACAAATGTTGTGCCAATTTTCAAGAAGGGCAAGAAAGAAGACCCTGGTAATTACAGGCCTGTCAGTCTCACTTCCGTACCTGGAAAATTATGGAGAAGATTATTCTGGGAGTTTTTGAAAAAACAAGGCAACCCTGGCTATGCATACAAACTGGGGGATGAGAGGCTGGAGAACAGCCCCATAGAAAGAGATCTGGGGTTTCTGATTGATGGTAAGTTGAATATGAGTCAACAGTGTGCCCTGGCAGCCAAAAGGGCCAACCATATCCTGGGGTGCATCAAGCACAGCCTTGCTAGCCAGTCGAGAGAAGTGATTGTCCCATCCTACTCTGTGCTGGTGTGGCCTCACCTTGAGTACTGCATACAGTTTTGGGCGCCACAATATAAGAAGGACATAAAACCATTAGAGAGTGTCCAAAGGAGAAGATGGTGAGGGGTCTAGAGGGCAAGACGTATGAGGAGCGGCTGAGGTCACTTAGATTGTTCAGCCTGGAGAAGAGGAGACTGAGGGAAGACCTCATGGTGTTCTGCAGCTTCCTCAGACCCTAGAGTCACTCCACTCAGGGAGCAGAGGGTGCTGATCTCTTCTCTCTGGTGACCAGTGATAGGACCTGAGGGAACAGCATGAAGCTGAGTCAGGGGAGGTTCAGGTTGGATATTAGGAAAAGGTTCTTCACCGAGAGGGTGGTCAGGCACTGGAACAGGCTCCCCAGGGAAGTGGTCATGGCACTGAGCCTGCCAGAGTTCAAGAAGTGTTTGGACAATGCTCTCAGACATACTGTGTGATATTTGGGTGGTACTGTGTGGAGCCAGGAGCTGGACTCGATGACCCTTGTGGGTCCCTTCCAACTCAGGAGATTCTATGATTCATTGCATCCTCCCTTCAGGTATTTATACACATTGATGAAATACCCCCTGGGCCTCCTCTTCTCCAGGCTGAATGGTCCCAACTCTCTCAGACTCCCCTTGTAGGATAGGTGCTCCAGTCCCTTAATCATCGTCATTAATCATCTTTGCTGAACTCTCTCCAGTATGTCCATGCCTCTCTGCTACTGAGGCGCCCAGAACTGGAGACAGTATTCCAAGTGTGGGCACACCTGCACTAAGTAGAGGGGAAGGATCACCTCCTGTGACCAGCTGGAAATACTTTGCCTTATGCAGCCCAGGATACCATTAGCATTGTGGTTTAACCTGGACAGCTAAACACCACACAGCCGTTCATTCACCCTCCCCCCCTCAGTAGGATGGGGGAGAGAAAGAAAAAAGTAAAAGCTTGTGGGTTGAGATAAAGACAGTTGCTTAGGACAGAAAAGAAATAATAATAACAATAATAATAATAATAATGTTTACAAAACAAGTAAATCACAATCAACATTGGGATTAGCAACTATTAAACTTATTTAATACTTATAACAATTTTGTTTTAACATGCTTTTGTCAGATCTGTCGTTATCTCAACTCTTCATGCCCTACACTGGGCACCAGAAGGGCTGTTGTGATTTAACATGTCATGCATCTAAGCACAACACAGCCGTTCGCTCACCCATCTGCTCCCAGTGGGATGGAGGAGAGAATCGGAGGGGAAAAAAAAGTAAAAGCTCATGTATTGAGGTAAAGACAGTTTAATAGGCCATAAAAGGAGAAATAATTATGATGATGATAATAATAATATGTACAAAGCAAGTGATATACAATGCAATTGCTTAGCACCTGCTAACCGATGCCCAGCCTGTCCCCAAACAGCGATTCCCCCCACACACACACATATTAATTGTTCAGCATGATGTCATATGGTTTGGAATACCCCTTTGGCCAGTTTGGGTCAGCTGTCCTGGGTCTGTCCCCTCCCAGCTCCTGCTGCATCCCTAGCCTGCTCGCTAGCAGGACAGAGCGAGAAGCTGAAAAGTCCTTGGCTTAGTGTAAGCACTGCTCTGCAACAATTAAAACATCAGCGTGATATCAACATTATTCTCATCCTAAATCCAAAAGACAGCACCAAACGAGCTACTAGAAGGAAAATTAACTCTATCCTAGCAGAAACCAGGACAGCCTTTTTTAGTGGCAAGGGCGCATTGCTGATGAGCACCAATTCAACTTGTTGTCCAGCAGGACCCCCAGGGCCTTTTCCGCCGAGCTGCTTTCCAGCTGGGTGGCCCCCAACATGTACTGGTGCATGGGGTCGTTCCTTCCAGATGCAGGACTTGGCACTTCTTGTCGAACTGCATGAGGTTCCTGTCAGCCCATTTCTCCAGCCCGTCCAGGGTCCTCTGGATGGCAGCACGACCCCGTGAAAACCTCACAACAAGGGAAAAGGATCGTCAGAGGCTGACGAGGAGTGGGCGTGGCCAGCAATAACGGCGGCAGATTTAAACGCAGTCTAACCGCCACCAGTAATTACTTGCCGAGGCGATCAGCTCCGAACGAGCGCATTCCGCAGCGGAGTGGGGGGTGGCGGCGTAAAGGGGTTTTTCCTGAGACGGGGAAGCCCCGGGGGAGCGCAGAGACCTGCCGAGGGCTGGGAGCTCACGCGAGAGCGGCTGTCAAGGCGTGGGCGGGGCCAGCAGTAACTGCGTCCACCCCCCAGTCCCCCATAAGTAGCCCCTAGGGAGCGAGGGCGTCTAGGAGTATGGCGATCGGGCAAACAGGGCGTGGTGTGTCAGTTTGTGAAGAGGGTGACTGACCGGAGGGTGCCCTGTGAGGTAGGGGTGTTCCACTGGCTGAGCAGGAGATGCCAAATACACCTCTCACCCAGATCTCCACAGGCCAAGGACATGCACCTTACCTGATCCTCAAGGCAGAATGGTGGGCACACTTGTCTCAGGGCAAAGGCTGTGGCTCTGGCGGTGTGGTGTGCATCATCTACCCCAGCGGTGGCTGATGCCTCCACCCAGACAGCTACTGAGGCTACAGTGCAGATTTCTGACTGCCGGAAATGCCTAGATCTTTCCCCTGGGGCAGGGGCAGGGACAGGTAGCAGACCTGCCTGCAAAAGGTGTGCCCACAGGGAGGACCTCCTGCACCAGGTGGCTGAGCTGCAGGAGGCAGTGAGAAGGTTGCGTAGCATCAGGGAGGCTGAGGAGGAGTTAGACAGCTGGATCCTAGCACAGTCTGCAGGGGACCCGCAGCCCATGGCCAAACAGCCTGAAACTCCCCCACTGACGCTCAGAGAAGGGAGGGAGGCCAATAACACTGGAGAGTGGAAGCTGGCAACAACAAGGACCAGCAGGAAGAAGAGTCTTCCCCCAAATACTGAGGTGCCCTTACGGAACCGCTTCACCCCTTTGCAGATTGAAAAGGAAAGACCCATTGCAGAGAGGGTGGAGCTGAGTAAGACACCTGGTCTTCTCCCCACATAACAACTAGTCCAACTAAGAAAAGATGATAGATGATAGTAGTAGGAGACTCTCTTCTGAGAGGTACAGAGGAGCCCATCTGCTGACCCGATCCTCCCTTGAGGGAAGTCTGCTGCTTACTGGGGGCTTGTATCAGGGATGTTACCAGGAGATTGCCAGGCCTTGTACAGCCTAAGGACTAATATCCGCTGCTACTGTTTAACGTGGGCATCAGTGATGCAGCCAGTAATAGTCTGAGGAGTGTCAAGAGAGATTGCAGAGCCCTGGGGGCAGCAGTAAAGGACTCAGGAGCGCAAGTAGTTTTTTGATCAGTCCTGCTGGTCAAAGGGAAGGGGTTTGAAAGGGCCAGTTGAATCTAGCAAATCAACAGATGGTTGCAGGACTGGTGCCACAGACAGAGGTTCAGCTGCTTAGACCATGGGACTCTCTTTGAGAAACCTGGTCTGCTGGGAGCTGATGGGGTCCACTTATCAGAGAAGGGGAAGAACATCTTTGATCATAGGCTTGCTGAGCTGGTGAAGGTTTTAAACTAGAGCTGCTGGGGGAGGGGAACCTCAGTCCATCCTGCTCCTCCCAGTTTGATGCCAGTGTCAGTGATAGATGCCCAGAACCTGGAAGAGGGTCACAGATCATCAGAAGAGAACCTGAAGAGCACCACGAAGGAATTCCAACTACTCCAGCCAGTAAGTCTGCTTCATCAGGGACCCAACTTAAATGTCTCTATGCTAAGACATAGCATGGGGAATAAACAAGAGGAGTTAGAGATGCATGCACAGCGGCAGGGCTATGACCTCATTGGTATTACAGAGACGTGGTGGAATGGCTCCCAGGACTGGAGTGCTGGAATGGAAGGATACAGGCTCTTTAGGAAGGACAGGCAGGGGAGATGAGGAGGGGGCATCGCCCTCTAAGTCAATGAGCAGCTGGAGTGCATGGAGTTCTGCCTGGGGATGGATGAGGAGCCGACTGAGAATATATGGGTCAGGATTAAAGGGAGGGCAGGGACAGGGGACATTATAGGGGGGGTCTGCTACAGGCCACCTGATCAGGAAGACCAAGCAGATGAGGCCCTCTATAGACAGATAAAAGCAGCCTCACATTCACAAGCCTTGGCCCTCATGAGGGACTTCAACCACCCTGATATCTGTTGGAGGGACAGACAGCACAGCAGGGCACAGGCAATCCAGGAGGTTCCTGGATTGTGTTGATGATAACTTCCTTATACAAGTGATAGAGGAGCCAATGAGTAGAAGTGCTATGCTGGTCCGCATTCTCATCAACAAGGAGGGGCTGGTGGGGAATATGAAATTCAAGGACAGCCTTGGCTGCAGTGACCATGAAATGGTGCAGTTTTAGATTCAGATGGTAGTGAGGAAGGAGCACAGCAAGCTCTCTGCCCTGGACTTTGGGAAAGCAGACTATGCCCTCTTCAGGGATCTGCTTGGTAGAGTACCATGGCACAAAGCCCTGGAGGGAAGAAGGGCCCAAGAAAGCAGGTTAATATTCAAGGATCACCTCCTCCAAGCTCAGGAGCAATGCATCCCAATAAAGAGGAAGTCAAGCAAAAATGCCAGGAGGCCCGCAGGGATGAACAAGGAGCTCCTGGACAAACTCAAGCAGAAAAAGGAGACCTACAGAGAGTGGAAGCAAGGACAGATAGCCCAGGAGGGATATAGAGACGTTGTTGGAGCAGCCAGGAAAGGTTAGGAAAGCCAAAGCCCTATGAGAACTAAATTTGGCCAGGGACATCAAGAGCAACAAGAAGGGCTTCTATAGGTACATTGCTGATAAAAGAAAGACTAGGGAAATTGTGGTCCCTATCCAGAAGGAAACGGGAGACCTGGTCACCTGGGATAAGGAGAAGGCTGAGGTACTTAATGAATTTTTTGCCTCAGTCTTCACTGGCAAGAACTCCAGCCACATAGCCTAGGCCCCAAAAGGCAAAGTCAGGGCCTGGAAGAATGAAGAACCACCCACTGTAGGAGAAGATCAAGTTCAAGGTGATCAGCTCTGGGGCAGACGAGCTCTGCAGCGGAGCGGAGGATCGAGGTGGGCAGGGCTTTTTTCCTGCATCAAGGCCACTCGAGGCAGCCAAGGGAGCTGCCAGGACCCAGCAGCCCTTGCAAGGGAGGCTGATGAGGCGTGGGCAGAGCCAGCAGCAACCCTCCCCCTCCCCTGTTGTACAAAGGCAGCCCCTAGGGAGTGTGAGTGACCAGGACGGGCAAACAGGGCGTGGCGCATCAGTCAGGGCATGGCGCGGCAGTTTGCATGGCAGTTCATGCAGGGAGGACACTCTTACCACTGTTTTCCAATGGTGGTTGTAACCTGCTCACGAAGAGCCCAGCCATGGTATCCACCAGGCAGAAAGCCATGGCCTCTGCATCTCTTGCGGCCTCTTGAGCCACAGCTACCAATGTGGCTACCTAGACAGAGGTCTCGGGGAAATATGCGGCCGTCCAGGTCTTGGGCTGCAGGGTGTGCCTGAGTCTTCTGTCAGTGTCTGACAGCAGCAGCAGTGGGTATGCCTGTGGGAGGTGTGCCCAGGTTGAAGAATTGCTCAGCCTGGTGGCAGAGCTTCGGGAGGAGGTGAGTAGGCTGAGGAGCATCAGGGAGTCAGAGAGGGAAATTGACTGGTGGAAGCATACTCTACCCTCCCTGAGACAGACTCATGAGCCAGCCACCACACCTGAAACAAAGGTTCCCCTATCCCACCAGGCAGTAGGAGGGGACCTAGGACAAGGGGGAATATGGAAGCAGGTTTCTGCTCAGGGTGGTAGGCGAGCCCTCTCCCTGCCTACCTCACCTTCCTGGCTACCCTTATGCAACAGGTATGAGGCTCTAAAACTTGACAGTCAAGCAAATGATGATGTAGACGAAAGCCCATCCTGGTTGGAAGGGGTGTCTAAGGCAAGGCAGCCTACGTCCAGCATCACTACATTTTCTATCAAGAAAGAAAGAAGGGTTATCATCATAGGGGACTCGCTTCTGAAAGGGACAGAGGGCCCAATTTGCCATCCGGACCCAGCCCACAGGGAAGTCTGCTGCCTCCCTGGGGCTCGGGTAAGAGACATTGCTAGAAAAGTCACTCACCTGGTATGGCCCTCCCTCTTACTACTACCCGTTACTGGTTTTTCAAGCTGGTAATGACGAGGTAGTAAGGAGAAGTCCAAGGGCAATCAAGAGGGACTTTAGGGCTTTGGGGCGACTGGTTAAAGGATCAGGGGCACAGGTTGTGTTTGCCTCTCCTTCGGGTAGCAGGAATCAACATTGACAGGCAGACTCAGCTCATAAATATGTGGCTCTGAGACTGGTGCCACCAGCAGAACTTTGGGTTTCTTGATCACGGGAAGGTATATGTGATACCAGGCCTGCTGACACCACATGGGATGCACCTCTCTCAGAGGGGGGAAAGGATTTTTGCACAGGAGTTAGTGGGACTGATCGATAGGGCTTTAAACTAGAGTCGAAGGGGGAAAGGGATAAAACTAGGCCTGCTGGTGATAAGCTATGGGATGGCATGCCAAAATAAGGGACTGTGTGCTAATGAAGTCCTTTGGTCTGCTCCACAAGGTGCAGCGTACAATGAGGCGCATTTGAAGTGTTTCCACACCAATTCTACACCAATGCACGCAGTATGAGGAATAAGCTAGAGGAGCTAGAAGTCTTGGCCCAGTCCCACAGCTACAATATCATCGGCATAAGCGAAACCCGGTGGGATGACTCCTGTGGCTGGTGTGTTGCAATAGATGGTTGCAGGCTCCTCAGGAGGGACAGGCAGGGCAGGTGAGGTGGTGGGGTGGTGCTGTACGTAAAGGAGGGGCTGGACCGTGTGGAGCTTGCAGTTGGCAATGACAAAGTTGAGAGTCTCTGGGTAAGGATTAAGGGACAAACAAATAAAGGGGATGTTGTCATGGGAGTCTATTACAGACCACCCGGCCAGGATGACGACACCAATGAATTATTCTTTGAGGAACTAAGAGATACCTTGAGATCAACTGCCCTTGTCCTTATGAGGGACTTCAACTTGCCAGACATCAACTGGGAATATCACCTGGCCGACACAAGCAGGTTCAGGAGATTCTTAAAGCACCTCGTTGATAACTTCTTGGTGCAGGTGCTAAGGGAGCTAACTAGGAAAGGTGCCCTCCTAGATCTGTTGCTGGAGAACAGAGAGGATTTTGTGGGGGATGTGGCAATTGGAGGCCATCTCAGTCACAGTGACCATGAAGCGGTTGAGTTTAAAGTTTTTGGTGGCAGGAGGAAAACTGCCACCAAAACTTCAGCCCTGGATATGGGGAGAGCAGACTTCAGGCTGCTAAGGGAACTAGTTAGCAAGGTCCCCTGGGAAGCTGCTTTTGAAGGTGTCGGCGTCCATCAGTGCTGGTCAGTCTTTAAGCACTGCCTCCTAAAAGCACAGGATCAGGCAGTTCCAAAATATCGGAAGTCAAGCAGGCGGGGCAGAAGGCCGACTTCGCTGACCAGGGATCTTCTTCTGGAGCTTAGGCATAAAAAGAAAATGTACGGCTGCTGGAAGCAGGGTCAGGCAATGTGGAAGGAGTACAGGGACGTTGTTTGCCTTTGTAGGGAGAAAATTCGTGTGGCCAAAGCCCAATTAGAGTTGAAGCTGGCCAGGTCTGTGGGAGACAGGGCTTTTTAAAATATGGGCCTTTAAAAAGGGCTTTTAAAAGTATGTGAACAGAAAAAGGAGGACCAGAGAAAACAGAAGACAGAAGACAGAAAGCAGTATGTGTTGTTCACTGACGGATCCTGTCGCGTGGTAGGGAGCCATCGGAAATGGAAAGCTGCTGTGTGGAGTCCCACACGACGAGTTGTGGAGGCCATGGAAGGGGAAGGTGAGTCGAGTCAGTATGCAGAAGTGAAAGCCATGCAACTGGCCCTAGAAATTGATGAAAGAGAAAAGTGGCCAGTACTGTATCTCTATGCTGACTCATGGATGGTGGCAAATGCCCTGTGTGGGTGGTTACAGCAATGGAAACAGAGCAACTGGCAGCATGGAGGTAAACCTATCTGGGCTGCTACCCTGTGGTAAGATATTGCTGCCTGCATAGAAAACCTGGCTGTAAAGGTATGTCATGTAGATGCCCGCATGCCCAAGAGTCGTGACACTGAAGAACATCGGAACAATGAAGAGGTGGATCAAGCTTCGAAAATTGAAGTGGCTCAGGTGGACCTGGACGGGGGATGTAAGGGTGAGCTGTCTGTAGTTCGATGGGCCCATGAAACATCAGGACATCTGGGGAGGGATACCACATACAGATGTGCTCGTGATCGAGGGGTGGACCTGACCATTGATGATGGCCCTGGGACCATCACTGATCATGGGCCCTGGGACCCCAGGTGCCCTGAGTTGCAGGACCATGAGTATGGGAACAATAAATTCCCAGCAAACCCCAAACCTATGTGGGATTTGCTGTTCCAGCTGGATGTATACAAGTCTCTGGGGCCCAATGGGATTCATCCCAGGATACTCAAAGAGCTGGCTGATGTCATCACAAAACCTTTCTCAATTACTTTTCAACAGTCTTGGGAATCTGGAGAGGCCCCAGTTGACTGGAAGCTGGCAAACGTTGTTCCAATTTTCAAGGGCAAGAAAGAAGACCCTGGTAATTACAGGCCTGTCAGTCTCACTTCCGTACCTGGAAAATTATGGAGAAGATTATTCTGGGAGTTACTGAAAAACACCTGAAAGACAATGCAGTCATTGGTCACAGCCAACACAGGTTCAGGGGGAGAAGGTCCTACTTATCTAACTTAATTTCCTTTTATGACAAGGTCACCCACCTAGCTGAGGGAAGCCAGTTGATATAATCTTTTTGGATTTCAGCAAAGCTTTCAATACTGTTTCTCACAGTGTCCTTCTGGACAAAATGTCCAGCATACAGCTTGATACAAACAATATGATGTGTCAACAATTCTCTTTATTTTTAATTACAGTTAATTAAAATTAACTTTAAGTCCTTCCTCCAGATCATTTATTAAAAAAATTAAAGAGAATTAATTTTAATTCTCTTAAAGTTAATTTTAAAATTTAATTTATTAAATTAAAAAAATAAAAATTTCAAAAAATAACTTTCTCTTAAATTTATTCTTTTTTTCCTCTTAAACTCCTTACTAGTTTTTATACTACTGAACAAAATGTCCAGCAGACGGCTAGATAAAAACATAATAAGTTGGGTGAATAATTGGCTGACGGGTAGGTCTCAAAGGGTTAAGGTAAATGGGGTTACATCAGGCTGGCAGCCGGTCACCAGTGGGGCCCCCCAGGGCTCCATTTTAGGGCCAGTTAAATATGTGAATACAAAAAGGAGGACCAGAGAAAACATAGGTCCGCTACTTGATGGGGAAGGTCACCTCACAAACAAGGACATAGGCAAAGCAGAGACGTTTAATGCGTTCTTTGCCTCTGTCTTCAACGGCAGTGATGGGCTTTGGGACCCCGGGTGCCCTGAGTTGGAGGACCGTGACGGTGGGAATGATAAACTCCCAGCCAACCCTGAACGTGTGCGGGATTTGCTACTCCACCTGGATCCATACAAGTCCATGGGTCTGGATGGGATTCATCCCATGGTATTCAAAGAGCTGACTGACGTCATCGCAAGATCTCTCTCAATTACTTTTCAACAGTCTTGGGAATCTGGAGAGGTCCCAGTTGACTGGAAGCTGGCAAATGTTGTGCCAATTTTCAAGAAGGGCAAGAAAGAAGACCCTGGTAACTACAGGCCTGTCAGTCTCACGTCAGTGCCTGGTAAAATTATGGAGAAGATTATCCTGGGAGTTATTGAAGCACACCTGGGGGACAGCGCAGTCATAGGTCACAGCCAGAATGGGTTCATGAGGGGTAGGTCCTGCCTAACAAATTTGATTTCTTTTTATGATAAGATCACCCACCTAGTCGATCAAGGGAAAACAGCTGATGTGATCTGTTTGGACTTCAGCAAAGCTTTTGACACAGTTTCCCATAGGATCCTACTGGACAAAATGTCCAGCATACAGCTAAACAAAAGCATCATACGATGGGTGAGCAATTGGCTGACGGGTAGGGCTCAAAGGGTTATGGTAAATGAGGCTACATCAGTCTGGCGGTGTTTTCAGTAAATTTTCTGATGATACTAAACTGGGAAGAGTTGCTGACTCTGTTGAGGGTGGAAAGGCCCTGCAGAGAGATCTGGACAGATTGGAGAGCTGGGCAATCACCAACCGCATGAAGTTTAACAAAAGCAAGTGCCGGGTCCTGCACCTGGGAAGGGGCAACCCTGGCTATACGTACAGACTGGGTGACGAGATGCTGGAGAGCAGCCCCGCAGAGAGGGATCTGGGGGTTGTGGTTGACAGCAAGTTGAATATGAGCCAGCAGTGTGCCCTGGCAGCCAGGAGGGCCAACCGTATCCTGGGGTGCATCAAGCACGGCTTTGCTAGTTGGTCGAGGGAAGCTCATTGGAACAGGCTCCCCAGGGACGTAGTCACGGCACCAAGCCTGTCGGAGTTTAAGAAGTGTTTGGACTATGCTCTCAGTCATATGGTCTGAATTTTTGGGTAGACTAGTGTGGAGCCAGGAGTTGGACTTGATGATCCTTGTGGGTCCCTTCCATCTCAGGATATTCTATGGTTCTATATGCTATTCTATAGTTAACATTTATAGTTAACAGTTATAGTAACCGGCTGGATGGCCGGTGTCGCATTAAGGGGTGTAGCCGATTAACCGTTACGGGTCCGGTCGGATTCAGGGTGCTGAACTATCACAATCACAGGTTCACCAATGACGTATAACCGTCCTTACTCTAGTCGTGTTCAATGAGAACTATCATGGCTAGGAACAATGCACTTAAGTGCAATTTATTACAGCAGCAGGTACACAGGTTCTCTGGATTGCCGGCGATAGTTACGAGCACCCTTGTGGTCCCCTTGTGGCTTGCAAAAGCAAGCTAGCATGCACAGGTGCACATCCTGGAAATTAACGCTTTAAAAGGCACACTCTAAAAAGATTTCTAAGTTTCCGCGGAGACACACAGTATAACCAAGTGTTCAAATCTCACCCAAAGGCATCCCAATGGGGGGGAAGAGAGGCTCAGCCCATCGACTGATCCCAGGAGTCAGGAGGTCCTTGGGATGGTGTATTCCCTTGGGATGGTATCTCCCCTGACGGTGGTATCTTCCCTGACATCCTGTGGGAAAGGAATTCACAGGGAGCTTTGTGCTGTTTCACACATCCCTGAGTTAGAGGTAATGAGGAAAACAGCAGTAGAACCAAAAACTTGAGCAAGGTCAAGATAAAGTAAATTGGCTACAGTGTTAAAGATGAGCTTTGGGCAGTGGCCAATTGCTGGCTGGCTCAAGGCGTGTGTCTGAGGGTCTCTAACCAATTGTAAGACAGATTCGGGCACGTGGACAGCGTGAGGGGCTACGGGGAAAGTATATGTAGTAGTGAAAAAGGGCAATAAAGGTCTCCTGTTCAAGAGCCATCAGGAGTCCGTGTCTTGCATCCCTTCAACATCCCCTCTCTCTTAGGCCAATTTATATTATTTTCTATCTTTTAGGTGGAGCTTGAGTGACTCTAGTCAAGCATATCTTAGTTATGATTGGTGAAAAGTTTTCCCGTCTCTGTTTAAAGGTATAGGCTCTGAGAAATTCAGAGCGCATGCTCAGTGAGGGGTGGTCGCACCTTGGAGGCGGGTAGCTTTTGGGATGGAGGTGTGTTTTGGTATTATAATGATATTATAATGAGCAAAAGTACACTAGAGTACAGCATTTGTCAAAACATGACAGGTCGTTGGCTCAGGGTAGCAAAAAGTGCAGCTTACCGGTCTCAGTGTGCACAAGAACAATCGAGTCCCCACCTGGTCACAGAGCCTAGCCGTGGTGTCTCCACTCCACTCTACGCTCCGTACTGTTCCTTAGAGCTAGAACACCAGGTTTCCCCACTGTGATAGCATCTAAGGTTGGAAGCCTAGGGAACGCTCAGGTAATGCAGCTATACCCTACCCTGAAAGCCTCTTCAATGCTGTACATTTTCTTTAAAATGTGAATGTTAGTTTTATTTTCCTAGTTACTTTAGGCAATTGCACCACATAATCCACCCCGTGACTATAGTCACTCAAGCTTCATGACATTTGGAATATGTTGGGGATATCACATACATTCTCGGGACGAGGGTTATCGAGTGTATGTACATTGTGTAGGGATGCTAAACATTTCACCATAATCCAGAGTTTAACGTACAAACTAATTGTCAGTATAAAGCATAAAATTACAAACACAAACATTAGAGTGATTACTGGTATCTACAATTGTGTTATCTATGGCTATAGAATCACAATGGGTTCTCATGCAAACACAGCGTTTCCCAATATATACAAGTACAGTTTCAAGGGTTTCATTAGGATGTAGCTCAAAGTGGCAAATATTTTGTTCAGTGTCAAGACAAATGTCTTGGGCTTCCACCGTGTTACTCTCACAGATGAAGCCTTTTTTGTTCACGCACAATGCATGCATTCACATCAGTTGTTTGCCACTTTCCTCCCTTTTGATGGGCCCATACTTTATGCTCCTTAGGATAAAGTGTAGTTCCATTATGACTGAGTCCTAATGCAATGATTGGATATACATTGTATATGGTGGCATTACTTATGGTAAGTATAAAGGCAACAATTTTATCACTTTCTGCATAGTAGGTAAAGTTGACTAATTGCCACCATGCTTGAAACGCCTTTTCAAATTCTGAAGCATTATCCCAAATCAATTTTCGAATTTCAGTGGGTAAAGTTCCTCCTTCTCCCTCTCTAATAATAGCTGCTGCTACAGATTGTATCCATAACTGCGCTTGGATGCAGCTCAAGGCAAGGGAGGTATTGCCCTGAGTTTTTCCAAGGGCATTTACAATTAATTGATGATCATTTTCTTCAATTTGTTTTCAGTGGGGTAAAATGTCTGATAGAAGCCATTGACTTGCTCCTAAGGCCAATAAGGATGATTTTATTGGTCGTTCCAGTTTCCTTAGGTCGTCTGTAGTAGCAGTTATTCTACTCATTAGGACCTCAGCATCAATGCTATTTAATATACCTAATCCTGTTCCCAATAACCCAGTTGCATCTACCCTTTTTAGAGACCAGCTAGGGTTAAAGAGAACTTCTTGTTGTCCCACATTTTTAATTATGTAAGGACCTGTGTTGAAGATGGAAAGAGTTAGACCAATGGGAGGCTGAGTTGGTTCATTTTCAAATATCTGCGGGGGCAGAGGCTTCTTATCCTTTGCAGTCGACGAAGATGTTTCTGTATTGATCATAAATTCGAATAGTAATTCTGTGCCTCTCTAACCCCAAAGACAGTACACAATTATAGATTTGGTGAAAGTAAAATTGTACCAGCAATCAAAATTTGGTTCAGTGTCCTGGTTTCAGTTAGGACAGAGTTAATTTTCCTCCTAGTAGCTGGCAGGGTGCTATGTTTTGGATTAGGATGAGAAGAGCGCTGATAACATGCTGATGTTTTAATTGTTGCAGAGCAGTGCTTACACTAAGCCAAGGACTTTTCAGCTTCTCGCTCTGTCCTGCCAGCAGGCAGGCTAGGGATGCAGCAAGAGCTGGGAGGGGACAGACCCAGGACAGCTGACCCAAACTGGCCAAAGGGGTATTCCATACCATCTGACGTCATGCTGAACAATATATACAGGTGGCTAGCCGGGGTGGGGGAGCCGGCTGCTCAGGGATAGGCTGGGCATCGGTCAGCGGGTGGTGAGCAATTGTATTGTGCATCACTTGTTTTGTACACATTATTATTAGTAATACTATTATTATTATTATTATTGTTATTATTATTTTCCTGTCTTAATAAACTGTCTTTATCTCAACTCACAGGCTTCACTTTCCCGTTTCTCTCCCCCATCCCGGAGAGGGAGGGGGGAGGGTGAGCGAACGGCTGTGTGGTGTTTAGCTGCCAGCCGGGTTAAACCACAACAGTCCTTTTGGCGCCCAACGTGGGGCCCGAAGGGTTGAGATAACGACAGATTTGACCAGAGTGTGTTAAACTAAAATTGGTATAAGTATTCGACCTGCTTAATAGTTGCTAGTCACAATGTTGATTGCCTTAATCTCAAGTCTGCTGTGCCTGTTTCCGAAATTGAGTTTTATAGCAAGTTACTTTCTGTATGTGCTCCCTGTCGTGCTGTTTATCCTTTCCGGGCCCTGGTTTAAGATTGTTATGGTACTGTGTGGTGTAACTATGGCTTATGAAATGATGAGATTTCTGGTCATGACTCTAACCTGGTATTTGTACTCAGCACTGTCGTCGACTCTATACTTCGGAAACCATATCTCAGAAACTATTAGCAATTACACCTATTGCCTTTTTTCGTCAGGGAGCCAATCTGTGGAGGGGACAGGGGAAGATATTTTTTTCCTGCCTGTTCACTCTCCCTTTCTCCTTCACCACCCTCTTATCCCCCGAGCTAGTTACGATAGTTCTCCAAGATGTTGAATATCCTTGGGATACTCAGACCAGCATGTTCTTGTTGTTATGTCTCCTGAATGCGCTTCAGGTTTTGTTTAAGGTTAAACAACTACTTAGGAATCTCATCCGGAGATCTGTCTTGAGGCGGGATGGCTATGAGTGGCAGGGAGTGTGGGAGGATATGGGCAGGTTTCTAGAGCAGTGGGCACCTCCAGTGTTTTGGACATTCACCCCTGAACAACTGCAAAATCCTAAAAAACTGGTAGAATGCTTGAAAAAAAGGTGTCATGACTCTGGCAGTTCCAAAGTGACACAAATCACTGTGGCGTGCTGGGGTCTGGCCTGTGCCTATCGAGCTGCAATTGATGCTACTATCAACCTAGTGAAAGCCCCTGCAGCCGCTCCAGCTCCCCCAGCCGTTCCAGTTCCAGCTCCTGCAGATGTTCCAGTTCCAGCTCCCGCAGCCGTTCCAACTCCTGCAGCCGTTCCAGTTCCAGCTCCCGCAGCCGCTCCAGCTCCTGCAGCCGCTCCCACTCCTGTGTCTGGGTCAGAGAAACGAGCTGTAGCAGTGCAAGTTGCCCCTGTAGACAAGGTGAAAAAATGGTATAGAGACTCAGGTCGTTTAGAACGCAGACAGTCTTCTGCTAGGTCTAGGTATGGAGAAGACGAGGCTGGGCCATCAAATGTGCAGGAGGATGAAGATGAGGATGAGGATGTCAGTAAGTCAACAGTAACTACCCGAACCCTATACCAGCATGAGCTACGAGATGTGCGAAAAGATTTTGGTCGCTGCATAGGTGAGCAGCTTGTCACCTGGCTGCTCCGGTGCTGGGACACTGGAGCCAATTGTGTGGAATTAGAGAGCAGGGAAGCCACGCGGCTGGGATCCCTTGCTAGAGACGCAGGCATTGACAAAGCAATTGGAGATGGAGCACGATCTCACAGCCTCTGGAGGCGTCTCCTGTTAGCTGTGAAGGAAAGGTATCCCTTCAAGGAAGAACTTGTATGTCTACCAGTCAAGTGGACCACCATGGAGAAGGGAATTCAGTACCTGAGGGAATTAGCCATACGGGAAGTAATTTATAAGGACCTAGACGACGCACAAGTATCCACAGATCCAGATGAAGTCCAGTGTACACGACCCATGTGGCGGAAGTTTGTACGGAGTGCACCATCATCATATGCCAGCTCATTGGCCATAATGGCCTGGAAAGAGGATGAGGAACCCACGGTGGATGAAGTGGTTAACAACTCCGGGAGTACAAAGGAAATCTCTCCTCTTCCCTACAGGCCTGCGTCTCGGCTGTGGAGAAACTCTCTGAAGAGTTCCACCAACTTAAAGAGAGTTTATTTTCCTCCCCATCTGTACAAACCAGTGTCTCAGCTATTAGGGGTAAGCATTCATCCGTGCAAGGAAGACAATATGGTGGGTACACACCCCGCGCCACCCTGTGGTTTTACCTACGTGACCATGGAGGGGACATGAGAAAATGGGATGGAAAATCTACCTCGACCCTAGAGGCACGGGTACGTGAGTTGCAAGGAAAAACAATCAGGAAAAAGGGGTTCTCTGAAAAGTTTGCTGCTCCAACTTCCAGCAGGCAGTCCTTTAAACACAGAAACGAAGATTCTGACCAGGACTAGAGGGGCCCTGCCTCCAGCCAGGGGGGAAGGAAAGGGACAACCGAGTTTATTGGACTATGTGGATTCGATGGCCTGGCACGTCAGACCCACAGGCTTTAGTAGACACCGGTGCACAATGTACTCTAATGCCATCAAGCTATAAAGGGCCAGAGCCCATCTGTATTCATGGCGTGACAGGGGGATCCCAGCAGCTAACTGTATTGGAGGCTGAAGTGAGTCTAACTGGAAATGAGTGGCAAAAGCACCGTATTGTGACTGGCCCGGATGCTCCGTGCATCCTTGGCATAGACTACCTCAGGAGAGGATATTTCCAGGACCCAAAAGGGTTCCGGTGGGCTTTTGGCATAGCTGCCTTAGAGACAGAGGACATTAAACAGTTGTCTACCTTGCCCGGTCTCTCAGAGGACCCTTCTGTTGTGGGGTTGCTGAGGGTTGAAGAACAGCAAGTGCCAATCGCTACCACAACTGTGCACCGGCGGCAATATCGCACCAACCGAGACTCCCTGATTCCCATCCATGAGCTAATTCGTCAACTGGAGAGCCAAGGAGTGATCAGCAAGACCCATTCACCTTTTAATAGTCCCATATGGCCAGTGCGAAAGTCTAATGGTGAGTGGAGACTAACAGTGGACTATCGTGGCCTGAACGAAGTCACGCCACCACTGAGTGCTGCAGTGCCGGACATGCTAGAACTCCAGTACGAACTGGAATCAAAGGCAGCCAAGTGGTATGCCACAATTGATATTGCTAATGCATTTTTCTCCATCCCTCTAGCAGCAGAGTGCAGGCCACAGTTTGCTTTCACTTGGAGGGGAGTCCAATATACTTGGAATCGGCTGCCCCAGGGGTGGAAACATAGCCCTACCATTTGCCATGGACTGATCCAGTCTGCCCTGGAACAGGGGGAAGCTCCTGAACACCTGCAGTACATCGATGACATCATTGTGTGGGGTGACACTGCAAAGGAAGTTTTCGAGAAAGGGAAGAAAATAGTCCAAATCCTTCTGAAGGCCGGTTTTGCCATAAAACAAAATAAAGTCAAAGGACCTGCACGAGAGATCCAGTTTTTAGGAATAAAATGGCAAGATGGACGTCGTCAAATCCCAATGGATGTGATCAACAAAATAACAGCTATGTCTCCACCAACTAGCAAAAAGGAAACAAACTTTCCTAGGTGTCGTGGTGTTTTGGAGAATGCATATTCCAAATTACAGTCTGATTGTAAACCCGCTCTATCAAGTAACCCGTAAGAAGAATGCTTTTGAATGGGGCCCTGAGCAAAGACAAGCCTTTGAACAAATTAAGCAGGAAATAGTTCATGCAGTAGCCCTTGGGCCAGTCCGAACAGGACCAGATGTAAAGAATGTGCTCTACACCGCAGCCGGGGAGAATGGCCCCACCTGGAGCCTCTGGCAGAAAGAACCTGGGGAAACTCGAGGTCGACCCCTGGGGTTTTGGAGTCGGGGATACAGAGGATCTCAGGCCTGCTACAGTCCAACCAAAAAGGAGATATTGGCAGCATATGAGGGAGTTCGATCTGCTTCGGAATGGTCGGTACTGAAGCGCAGCTCCTCCTGGCACCCCGACTGCCGGTACTGGGTTGGATGTTCAAAGGAAGGGTCCCCTCTACACATCATGCAACTGATGCTACATGGAGCAAGTGGGTTGCACTGATTACTCAGCGGGCTCGAATAGGAAACCACATTCGCCCAGGAATCCTGGAAGTGTTTGTGGACTGGCCAGAAGGCAAATCCTTTGGGATATCATCAGAGGAGGAGGTGGTCCGTTCTGAAGAAGCCCCACTGTGCAACAAGCTACCAGAAAATGAGAAGAAATATGCCCTGTTCACTGATGGGTCCTGTCGTATTGTGGGAAAGCATCGGAGATGGAAAGCTGCTGTATGGAGTCCTACACGATGAGTTGCAGAAGCTGCTGAGGGAGAAGGTGAATCGAGTCAGTTTGCAGAAGTGAAAGCCATTCAGCTGGCCTTAGATATTGCTGAACGAGAAAAGTGGCCAGTTCTCTCTCTCTATACTGATTCATGGATGGTAGCAAATGCCCTGTGGGGGTGGTTACAGCAATGGAAGCAGAACAACTGGGAACGCAGGGGCAAACCCATCTGGGCTGCTGCATTGTGGCAAGATATTGCTGCCTGGGTAGAGAACCTGGTTGTAAAGGTACGCCATGTAGATGCTCATGTGCCCAAGAATCGGGCTACTGAAGAACATCAAAACAACCAGCAGGTGGATCAGGCTGCTAAGATTGAAGTGGCTCAGGTAGATCTGGACTGGCAACATGAGGGTGAATTATTTATGGCCCGATGGGCCCATGACACCTCAGGCCATCAAGGCAGAGATGCAACATACAGATGGGCTCGTGATCGAGGGGTGGACCTGACAATGGACACTATAGCACAGGTTATTCATGGTTGTGAAACATGTGCTGCAATCAAGCAAGCCAAACGGTCAAAGCCTCTTTGGTATGGAGGACGATGGCTGAAATACAAATATGGAGAGGCCTGGCAGATTGATTACATCACACTCCCCCAAACCCGCAACGGCAAGCGCCACGTACTTACAATGGTGGAAGCAACCACCGGATGGCTGGAAACATATCCTGTGCCCTATTCCACTGCCTGGAACACTATCCTGGGCCTTGAAAAGCAAGTCCTATGGCGACATGGCACCGCAGAAAGAATTGAATCAGACAATGGGACTCATTTCCGAAACAAGCTTACAGACACTTGGGCCAAAGCGCATGGCATTGAGTGGGTGTATCACATCCCCTATCATGCACCAGCCTCCGGGAAAGTTGAATGATACAATGGACTGTTAAAGACTACACTGAAAGCAATGGGTGCTGGGACATTCAAAAATCGGGATACACATTTGGCAAAGGCCACCTGGTTAGTCAATACTAGGGGATCTGCCAACCGAGCTGGACCTGCCCAATCAAACCTGTTACGCACTGTAGAAGGGGATAAAGTTCCTGTAGTGCACGTAAGAAACATGCTGGGTAAGACAGTCTGGGCTACTCCTGCCTCAGGAAAAGGCAAACCCATTCTTGGGATTGCTTTTGCTCAGGGACCTGGATGCACTTGGTGGGTAATGCAAAAGAATGGGGAGGTCCGGTGTGTACCTCAAGGGGATTTATAACTGGGTGAGAATAGCCCATGAGTTGAATTATAGTATGTTAATTACTATATAATACTGTATGTCATCACTACCATGATTGCTATATACCATAGATGAAAATGGTGATTAATTAGAAGGTATTGGAAAGAGTGTAACCTGAGCATGACATAAATGGTATGGAATAAGGGGTGGATATCTGTCCTGGTTTCAGTTAGGACAGAGTTAATTTTCATCCTAGTAGCTGGCAGGGTGCTATGTTTTGGATTAGGATGAGAAGAGCGCTGATAACATGCTGATGTTTTAATTGTTGCAGAGCAGTGCTTACACCAAGCCAAGGACTTTTCAGCTTCTCGCTCTGTCCTGCCAGCAGGCAGGCTAGGGGTGCAGCAGGAGCTGGGAGGGGACAGACCCAGGACAGCTGACCCAAACTGGCCAAAGGGGTATTCCATACCATCTGACGTCATGCTGAACAAGATATAGGGGTGGCTAGCCAGGGTGGGGGGGCCGGCTGCTCAGGGATAGGCTGGGCATCGGTCAACGGGTGGTGAGCAATTGCATTGTGCATCACTTGTTTCGTACACATTATTATTAGTAATACTATTATTATTATTATTATTATTATTGTTATTATTATTATTATTATTTTCCTGTCTTAATAAACTGTCTTTATCTCAACTCACAGGCTTCACTTTCCCATTTCTCTCCACCATCCCGGAGAGGGAGGGGGGAGGGTGAGCGAACGGCTGTGTGGTGTTTAGCTGCCGGCCGGGTTAAACCACAACATTCAGTTATTTTGTTACAATCAGTACTATAATTTTGTGGTCGGTGGAATCAGTGTAAATTGTCTTAATTTCAATCGGCCTATTGTAAGTAGATCCATTAGTTATTTGGCAACTCATTTGTATTGTCTGGCCAGACGTGGCTTGAAGTTCAGCCATTCTTAGAGAATCATTCCAACTCCATTCATCTTTCGAAAATATTTTACTCCCATGTAAAACCAAAGTAGAGAGACTTAGGTCCTTTTTGTTTTGAGATGTTCCAGTGATTGCGCTATACCGTGACAATGCATGGTTAGATGTCATGGTGAAACACCTCAGCTCCATGTATAACCACAGTATCTGTTTCCTTTAAGGCCTGTAATTGCATCAAGGTCAGGGTAAAGCATAGCATTATTAATCCAAACTGTTAGTTTGCGATTCTCCAGCTGTCCACATGCAGTTCACTCAGGATTCCTGTGAACATAATAGAAAATAAAATATGCTTGGTTGTATTCAACCGGCAGGGTTAGAAAGAGGGTGAAATAGCAATCTTTGATTTCCCATGTGTAGAGATATTTGGGAGTAGTTAGCACCATTGCTACTGTTAGATGCACAGAAGGCTTTCACTGTCTCTGCCATGTTTGGAACTGTGGCAGTCAAAGGTGTAGTGTTAGCATTTAACTGTCTGTAGTCCACTGTAAAATGCCATTTCCTGGTTGGTTTCTTTACCGGCCACACCGGTGAATTGTAAGGTGAATGAGTCCTTTTAATAATGCCTCTTTCTTCCAATTCTGTTACCACCCCGTCAGTCCGCATAAGTGCTGCTGCTGGCAACAAATATTGCCGAACATTAGTGATTTTAGTGGGGGGTAAGGGTATGGATATTTGGAACAGACTCAGTCTCACTGTGCCTGAATCCCTTTGATGTGTCGTGAAACTCCACGCAGTTCCATCAGGGAGTTTCCACATACAGCTACGTGGTATGTCAAATCCTAAAATAGTATATGCAGCACCGACTAATACTTCTACCCTGGTTAATTTTGTTCCTCTGGTAACCAGAGTGAAATTTTTGTGGTGGGGCATTGTTTTTCCACACCATTGATTCCCGTGAATTTAACCCTGCGTCGACCAAGTGTTATGCTCAGGGTTTGTGCTGTCTCATGTGTAATTACTGACATTTGGGCTCCGGTGTCAATAAGAAAATTTACCAATATCTTTCGGGGTCCAACAGGTATGGCAATGATAGGGTCAGAGTGTTCATTAGAGAGCCGTTGAATTGCTAATACCTGCCGAGCAGGGTGGCTCACTGCCCTCCCTGGGGATAGGAGTTTTTTTGCTGAGCTTCTGCCTCCTCAATTGGGCTCGGTGCAGAAGTTGCAGTTTCCTTATGGGTTGGGGGTTTTCCGGTTAGGCAATTCTCCCCAGCTGGAATATTTTTCTTACCCAGAAATTGGACTAATTTACGGAGGTCCTCCATAGAGGCACCACGCAAGAATGGTCGGGGTGCACCCAAAGCTAGGGCCTTATGCCACAACTCACCCCATTCCTTATTAGGTTTGAACCTCTCTTTGAATTTGGTGTATCTGGGATTTTGAGTGTGGATTTGGCGGACTCGCTGAGAGTCATCTTGGGACTTAATACTGGATGAACTAATCCAGCCCATTCGGCGTCCGTACTTATCTATGTCTTGTACAAATTCACTCCAGGTGGGAATGGAGGAGTTCGGATTTCGCCTACAACCACTATCATCATCCCTATGAGCAGCTAGTATGCGATCCTGGGTATTTGCTATGAACATTTTAAGACAATCAGGGAGTCCACGGATGAGAGGGGTCAATCGAGCTGGGTCAATAGGAGCTAACATCGGGGATTTCCTGAATTCATCTCTTTCATATATCGCCTGAATGCAGGCTGCTCTCTGTACTGCTACAGCCAGGTCAGAATAGCTTGTGGCTCTAATTTCCAGGGGTTCCCCTCTCTCCTGGGGATCTACACCACCTGCCCAGTATGCAGCCCATGCTGTTACAGAGTAATTATGGTCTCCTGATGTGGTGGTTAAAAATACTGCAGGTCCCCAAAAGCCTCCTGCCTCTTCCTCACTCAATATAATTCGATCTCCTCCTTCAAGAGAAACTCGCCACACATAATCAACTTCCGATTCTCCTGACCGCCTTGAGAACTTCTCCTGTATTTTAACCAAATCTGCTGGTGACCATGGAATCATTTGCACAGTAGTGCGGATTTCATCATCATCATCAACAGTAGTCTCAGTCTTAACCAAAGGTCTCAAGGAAATCGATTGAGGTTCAGAATCAGCAATCTCTTTGACATCATCATCACTGTCAAACCAAAAATCACCATTCCAGCTTTCAGGGTCTGCACTATGCATCAATCTATGAACCTGCTTAACCGGAGCAGAAGGCTGTATTCTATTTAGTGCTCTGTCACCCTCACAGTAATGAAGTGCCCCTTCATATTCAGCCAGAACCACCTGTGCTTCAGTTTGTGCCCCTTGCCTCTCATCCTGTTGCTAGGCACCACTGAAAAGGGACTGGCTCCATCCTCTTGACACCCTCCCTTCAGATATTTATATACATTGATGAGGTCTCCCCTCATTCTTCTCTTTTCCAGGCTAAACAGGCCCAGTTCTTTCAGCCTGTCCTCGTACGAGAGGTGCTCCAGTCCTCTAATCATCTTCGCAGCCCTCCTCCGAACTCGCTCTAGTAGTTATATGTAGCTCTAGTAGCTCTAGTAGCTCTATGTTCCTCTTGTACTGGGGAGCCCTGAACTGGTCCCCCACAAGCAGTGGCCTCTGCCAGATCACGTGCATATATCCCATGACTCAGGATTGTTTAGAAGCTATTAGATGCACTGAAGCACTAGTCACTCTTTTTTTATAAGGTAAACTAACCTATATTTCTGGTGTTTGCGTTTACAGGTACAGCAAGTACAGACTGTGCAACCAGTACAGCATGTCTACCCACCCCAGGTTCAGTACGTGGAGGGAAGTGGCACAGTCTATACAAATGGAGCTATGTAAGTTGGTTATTGATCAAATTTATAATGTTTACTAAAATATGAATTTAAATGCACATTCTTTTAATGACATCATATGGACTACTGTATTTTAGGTAGCAAAGTCAAATTATGAGCCTTCAGATGTTGCAATTCACATGTAATAGAACAAATTAAGTTTTTCCTTTTTTTTTTTGCTAAAGAAAATTATTTCCAGTCCTGTGTTTCATGTCTGAACTTCAACCTAAATATGACATAGCATAGAAGTAAAAATGTTGCTACTTGTAGATCTTAAATGACATTCAGTGTATATTTGCATAAAGTAATGAAAAGTGTAGTAAGCTTTGTATACCTTGGATTGTATCATTCTCTGTGGAATGGAATGGAATGGAATGGAATGGAATGGAATGGAATAGAATAGAACAGAACAGAACAGAACAGAACAGAACAGAACACAATACAATACAGTAATACTATATCCCGAGTTGGAAGGGACCCATAAGGATCATCGAGTCCAACTCCTGGCACCACACAGCTCTATCCAAAAATTCAGACCACATGACTGAGAGCATAGTCCAAACGCTTCTTAAACTCAGACAGGCTTGGTGCTGTGACTACTTCCCTGGGGAGCCTGTTCCAATGGGCGACCACCCTCTCAGTGAAGAACCTTTTCCTGATATCCAACCTGAACCTCCCTTGTCACAGCTTGACTACATTCCCTCGGGTCCTATCGCTGGTCACCAGGGAGAATAGATCTGTGCCTGCCCCTCCGCTCCCCCCCATGAGGAAGCTGTAGCCCGCGATGAGGTCTCCCCTCAGCCTCCTCTTTTCGAGGCTGAACAAACCAAGTGACCTCAGCCACTCCTCGTATGTCTTCCGCTCTAGGCCCTTCACCATCTTTGTAGCCCTTCTCTTGGCAGTCTCCAATATTGTTCATGGCACTGGAAAGACAACTTACAAGGCTTTTTGTAAAATTGCAAATGGCTTAGGTCAAGGCACCTAAAAATGAAAGAACAAAAACACAATGAAAAAGGTAGCAAGTTGACTGTTGTTGTTTAACCTAGCCAGCAGCTAAGCACCACACAGCTGTTTGCTCACCCTCCCCCCTCCCTCTCTGGGATAGGGGAGGGAATCAGAAAAAAAATCTGAAAGCCCATAGGCTGAGATAAAGACAGTTTATTAGGACAGAAAAGAAAGGAAAATAATAACAATAATGATAATAGTACTACTAATAACAATGTGTACAAAACAAGTGATGCACAGTGCAATTGCTCACCACCCGTTGACCGATGCCCAGCCTATCCCTGAGCAGCCAGTCCCCCTACCCCAGCCAGCCACCCCTATATATTGTTCAGCATGACGTCAGATGGTATGGAATACCCCTTTGGCCAGTTTGGGTCAGCTGTCCTGGGTCTGTCCCCTCCCAGCTCCTGCTGCACCCCTAGCCTGCCCACTGGCAGGACAGAGCGAGAAGCTGAAAAGTCCTTGGCTTAGTGCAGGCACTGCTCTGCAACAATTAAAACATCAGCGTGATATCAACGTTATTCTCATCCTAAATCCAAAAGACAGCCCCATACTAGCTACTAGGAGGAAAATTAACTCTATCCTAGCTGAAACCAGGACAATATATCCACCCCTTATGCCATACCATTTATGTCATGGTTAGACACTTTCCAATACATGCCAGTTAATCACCACTTTTCATATATGTATATAAAATGTCCACTGAGTGTGTGTAGTTCATGACTGACTTCGGGCTCCATCAGTCACAGCAGTCTTTCAGGGCAGAAGAGAGGGTGTGTGATGTTGGATCGTCACATGCTGAAGCCTGTTCTCGTTCCATCACATCTCTGTGCTTGTCCAATTCTATCAAAATTCATTCATCATTATCTGTGTGGCTGTTACTCTGATACCATTAATAGGACATTGATATAAAGCAATCATGGTAGTGATGACATACAGTATTATATAATAATAAACACAATACAATTCAACTCATGGGCTATTCTCACCCAGTATTAAATCCCTTTGAGGTATACATCGGATCTCCCCATTCCTTTGCATTACCCACCAAGTGCATCCAGGTCCCTGAGCAAAAGCAATACCACAAATGGATTTGCCTTTTCCTGAGGCAGGAGTAACCCAGACTGTCTTCCCTAGCATGTTTCTTACATGTACTATAGCGACTTTATCCCCTTCTACAGTGTGTAACAGGTTTGATTGGGCAGGTCCAGCTCGGTTGGCAGATCCCCTAGTATTGACTAACCAGGTGGCCTTTGCCACCTCTCTCGTTGCTCACCACCCGTTGACCGATGCCCAGCCTATCCCCGAGCAGCCGGCCCCCCCCTCCACCCCGGCTAGCCACCCCTATATATTGTTCAGCATGACGTCAGATGGTATGGAATACCCCTTTGGCCAGTTTGGGTCAGCTGTCCTGGGTCTGTCCCCTCCCAGCTCCTGCTGCATCCCTAGCCTGCTCGCTAGCAGGACAGAGAGAGGCTGAAAAGTCCTTGGCTTGGTGTAAGCGCTGCTCTACAACAATTAAAACATCAGCATGTTATCAGCGCTCTTCTCATCCTAGTCCAAAACATAGCACCCTGCCAGCTACTAGGAGGAAAATTAACTCTGTCCTAACTGAAACCAGGACAGATATCCACCCCTTATTCCATACCATTTATGTCATGCTCAGGTTACACTCTTTCCAATACCTTCTAATTAATCACCATTTTCATCTATGGTATATAGCAATCATGGTAGTGATGACATACAGTGTTATATGATAATTAACATACTATAATTCAACTCATGGGCTATTCTCACCCAATATTAGGTCCCCTTGAGGTACACACCGGACCTCCCCATTCTCTTGCATTACCCACCAAGTGCATCCAGGTCCCTGAGCAAAAGCAATCCCACGAATGGGCTTGCCTTTGCCTGAGGCAGGAGTAGCCCAGACTGTCTTACCCAGCATGTTTCTTACGTGCACTACAGGAACTTTATCCCCTTCTACAGTGCGTAACAGGTTTGATTGGGCAGGTCCAGCTCGGTTGGCAGATCCCCTAGTATTGACTAACCAGGTGGCCTTTGCCAAATGTGTATCCCGATTTTTGAATGTCCCAGCACCCATTGCTTTCAGTGTAGTCTTTAACAGTCCATTGTATCATTCAACTTTCCCGGAGGCTGGTGCATGATAGGGGATGTGATACACCCACTCAATACCATGCTCTTTGGCCCAAGTGTCTGTAAGGTTGTTTCGGAAATGAGTCCCATTGTCTGATTCAATTCTTTCTGCGGTGCCATGTCGCCATAGGACTTGCTTTTCAAGGCCCAGGATAGTGTTCCAGGCAGTGGAATAGGGCACAGGATATGTTTCCAGCCATCCGGTGGTTGCTTCCACCATTGTAAGTTCGTGTTGCCAGTCCAGGTCCACCTGAGCCACTTCAATCTTAGCAGCCTGATCCACCTGCTGGTTGTTTTGATGTTCTTCAGTAGCCCGATTCTTGGGCACATGAGCATCTACATGGCGTACCTTTACAACCAGGTTCTCTACCCGGGCAGCAATATCTTGCCACAATGCAGCAGCCCAGATGGGTTTGCCCCTGCGTTCCCAGTTGTTCTGCTTCCATTGCTGTAACCACCCCCACAGGGCATTTGCTACCATCCATGAATCAGTATAGAGAGAGAGAACTGGCCACTTTTCTCGTTCAGCAATATCTAAGGCCAGCTGAACGGCTTTCACTTCTGCAAACTGACTCGATTCATCTTCTCCCTCAGCAGCTTCTGCAACTCGTCGTGTAGGACTCCATACAGCAGCTTTCCATCTCCGATGCTTTCCCACAATACGACAGGACCCATCAGTGAACAGGGCATATTTCTTCTCATTTTCTGGTAGCTTGTTGTACAGTGGGGCTTCTTCATCACGGACCACCTCCTCCTCTGACGATATCCCAAAGTACTTGCCTTCTGGCCAGTCCATAATCACTTCCAGGATTCCTGGGCGACTGGGGTTTCCTATTCGAGCCCGCTGAGTAATCAGTGCAACCCACTTGCTCCATGTAGCATCAGTTGCATGATGTGTAGAGGGGACCCTTCCTTTGAACATCCAACCCAGTACCGGCAGTCGGGGTGCCAGGAGGAGCTGCGCTTCAGTACCGACCACTTCCGAAGCAGATCGAACTCCCTCATATGCTGCCAATATCTCCTTTTCGGTTGGAGTATAGCGGGCCTCAGATCCTCTGTATCCCCGACTCCAAAACCCCAGGGGTCGACCTCGAGTTTCCCCAGGTTCTTTCTGCCAGAGGCTCCAGGTGGGACCATTCTCCCCGGCTGCGGTGTAGAGCACATTCTTTACATCTGGTCCTGTTCGGACAGGCCCAAGGGCTACTGCATGAACTATTTCCTGTTTAATTTGTTCAAAGGCTTGTCGTTGCTCGGGGCCCCATTCAAAAGCATTCTTCTTACGAGTTACTTGGTAGAGCGGGTTTACAATCAGACTGTAATTTGGAATATGCATTCTCCAAAACCCCACGACACCTAGGAAAGTTTGTGTTTCCTTTTTGCTAGTTGGTGGAGACATAGCTGTTATTTTGTTGATCACATCCATTGGGATTTGACGACGTCCATCTTGCCATTTTATTCCTAAAAACTGGATCTCTCGTGCAGGTCCTTTAACTTTATTTTGTTTTATGGCAAAACCGGCCTTCAGAAGGATTTGGACTATTTTCTTCCCTTTCTCGAAAACTTCCTCTGCAGTGTCACCCCACACAATGATGTCATCGATGTACTGCAGGTGCTCAGGAGCCTCCCCCTGCTCCAGCGCAGACTGGATCAGTCCATGGCAAATGGTAGGGCTATGTTTCCACCCCTGGGGCAGCCGATTCCAAGTATATTGGACTCCCCTCCAAGTGAAAGCAAACTGTGGCCTGCACTCTGCTGCTAGAGGGATGGAGAAAAATGCATCAATTGTGGCATACCACTTGGCTGCCTTTGATTCCAGTTCGTACTGGAGTTCTAGCATGTCCGGCACTGCAGCACTCAGTGGTGGCGTGACTTCGTTCAGGCCATGATAGTCCACTGTTAGTCTCCACTCACCATTAGACTTTCGCACTGGCCATATGGGACTATTAAAAGGTGAATGGGTCTTGCTGATCCCTCCTTGGCTCTCCAGTTGACGAATTAGCTCGTGGATGGGAATCAGGGAGTCTCGGTTGGTGCGATATTGCCGCTGGTGCACAGTTGTGGTAGCGATTGGCACTTGCTGTTCTTCAACCCTCAGCAACCCCACAACAGAAGGGTCCTCTGAGAGACCGGGCAAGGTAGACAACTGTTTAATGTCCTCTGTCTCTAAGGCAGCTATGCCAAAAGCCCAGCGGAACCCTTTTGGGTCCTTGAAATATCCTCTCCTGAGGTAGTCTATGCCAAGGATGCACGGAGCATGCGGGCCAGTCACAATACGTTGCTTTTGCCACTCGTTCAGAGTTATGCTCACTTCAGCTTCCAATACAGTTAGCTGCTGGGATCCCCCTGTCACGCCATAAATACAGATGGGCTCTGGCCCTTTACAGCTTGACGGCATTAGAGTACATTGTGCACCGGTGTCTACTAGAGCCTTATACTTCTGTGCGTCAGACGTGCCAGGCCATCGAATCCACACAGTCCAATAAACTCGGTTGTCCCTTTCCTCCCCCTGGCTGGAGGCAGGGCCCCTCTAGTCCTGGTCAGAATCTTCATTTCTGTGTTTAAAGGACTGCCTGCTAGAAGTTGGAGCAGCAAACTTTTCAGAGAACCCCTTTCTCCCGATTGTTTTCTTTTGCAACTCACGTACCCGTGCCTCTAGGGTCTCAGTAGATTTTCCATCCCATTTTCTCATGTCCTCTCCATGGTCACGTAGGTAAAACCACAGGGTGGTGCGGGGTGTGTACCCACCATATTGTCTTCTTTGCACGGATGCACGTTTACCCCTAATAGCCGAGACGCTGGTTTGTACAGGTGGGGAAGAAAATACACTCTCTTTAAGTTGGTGGACCTCTTCAAAAAGTTTCTCCAAAGTATTCTCTTTTAGTTGGTGGCCACTGGCTCGTTCAGGTGGGGGGGAACATAAGTTCTCTTTAAGTTGGTGGACCTCTTCAAAAAGTTTCTCCAAAGTATTCTCTTTTAGTTGGTGGCCACTGGTTTGTTCAGGTGGGGGGGAAGATAAATTCTCTTTAAGTTGGTGGAACTCTTCAGAGAGTTTCTCCACAGCCGAGACGCAGGCCTGTAGGGAAGAGGAGAGATTTCCTTCGTACTCCCGGAGTTGTTTAGCCATGTCACCCACTGTGGGATCTTCACCGTTTTTCCAGGTTATTATTGCCAATGTGCTGGCCCATGTTGATGGTGCATTCCGTACAAACTTCCGCCATATGGGTCAAGTACACTGGACTTCATCTGGATCTGTGGATGTTTGTGCATCGTCTAAGTCCTTATAAATTACTTCCCGTATGGCTAATTCCCTCAGGTACTGAATTCCCTTCTCCATGGTGGTCCACTTGACTGGTAGACATACAAGTTCTTCCTTGTAGGCATACCTTCCCTTCACAGCTAACAGGAGACGCCTCCAGAGGCTGTGAGATCGTGCTCCATCTCCAATTGCTTTGTCAATGCTTGCATCTCTAGCAAGGGATCCCAACCGCTTGGCTTCCCTGCCCTCTAATTTCACACCATTGGCTCCAGTGTCCCAGCACCGGAGCAGCCAGGTGACAAGCTGTTCACCTATGCAGCGACCAAAATCTTTTCGCACATCTCGTAGCTCACGCTGGTATAGGGTTCGGGTAGTTACTGTTGACTTACTGACATCCTCATCCTCATCTTCATCCTCCTGCACACTTGATGGCCCAGCCTCGTCTTCTCCACACCCAGACTTAGCAGAAGACTTTCTGCGTTCTAAACGACCTGAGTCTCTATACCATTTTTTCACCTTGTCTACAGGGGCAACTTGCACTGCTACAGCTCGCCTCTCCGACCCAGCCACAGGGTCTGCCACAGGGGTTGGAATACCCTCTGCAGGGGCAACTTGCACTGCTACAGTTCGTTTCTCCGACCCAGCCACAGGGTCTGCCACAGGGGTTGGAGTACCCTCTGCAGGGGCAACTTGCACTGCTACAGTTCGTTTCTCTGACCCAGCCACAGGAGTGGGAACGGCTGCGGGAGCTGGAACGGCTGCGGGAGCTGGAGCCAGGACGGCTGCAGGAGCTGGAACGGCTGTGGGAGCCGGAACGGCTGCGGGAGCTGGAGCCGGGACGGCTGCGGGAGCTGGAACGGCTGCGGGAGCTGGAGCCGGGACGGCTGCAGGAGCTGGAACGGCTGTGGGAGCCGGAACGGCTGCGGGAGCTGGAGCCGGGACGGCTGCGGGAGCTGGAGCTGGAACGGCTGCGGGAGCTGGAGCTGGAACGGCTGCGGGAGCCGGAATGGCTGCGGGAGCTGGAGCCGGGACGGCTGCGGGAGCTGGAGCTGGAACGGCTGCGGGAGCCGGAATGGCTGCGGGAGCTGGAGCCGGGACGGCTGCGGGAGCTGGAACGGCTGCGGGAGCTGGAGCCGGGACAGCTGCGGGAGCTGGAGCCGGAACGGCTGCGGGAGCCGGGACTGGAACGGCCGCAGGGTCTGTCACTAGGTTGATAGTAGCATCAATTGCAGCTCGATAGGCACAAGCCAGACCCCAGCACGCCACAGTGATTTGTGTCACTTTGGAACTGCCAGAGTCATGACACCTTTTTTTCAAGCATTCTACCAGTTTTTTAGGATTTTGCAGTTGTTCAGGGGTGAATGTCCAAAACACTGGAGGTGCCCACTGCTCTAGAAACCTGCCCATATCCTCCCACACTCCCTGCCACTCATAGCCATCCCGCCTCAAGACAGATCTCCGGATGAGATTCCTAAGTAGTTGTTTAACCTTAAACAAAACCTGAAGCGCATTCAGGAGACATAACAACAAAAACATGCTGGTCTGAGTATCCCAAGGATATTCAACATCTTGGAGAACTATCGTAACTAGCTCGGGGGATAAGAGGGTGGTGAAGGAGGAAGGGAGAGTGAACAGGTAGGAAAAAATATCTTCCCCTGTCCCCTCCAGAGACTGACTCCCTGATGAAAAAAGGCAATAGGTGTAATTGCTAATAGTTTCTGAGATATGGTTTCCGAAGTATAGAGTCGACGACAGTGCTGAGTACAAATACCAGGTTAGAGTCATGACCAGTGTTGTGGTTTAGCCCGGCTGGCAGTCAAACACCACACAGCCGTTCGCTCACCCTCCCCCCTCTCTCTCCGGGATGGGGGAGAGAAACGGGAAAGTGAAGTCTGTGAGTTGAGATAAAGACAGTTTATTAAGACGGGGAAAAGAATAACAACAATAATAATAATAGTAATAGTATTAATAGTAATAATGTGTACGAAATAAGTGATGCACAATGCAATTGCTCACCACCCGTTGACCGATGCCCAGCCTATCCCTGAGCAGCCGGCCCCCCCCTCCACCCCGGCTAGCCACCCCTATATATTGTTCAGCATGACGTCAGATGGTATGGAATACCCCTTTGGCCAGTTTGGGTCAGCTGTCCTGGGTCTGTCCCCTCCCAGCTCCTGCTGCATCCCTAGCCTGCTCGCTAGCAGGACAGAGAGAGGCTGAAAAGTCCTTGGCTTGGTGTAAGCACTGCTCTACAACAATTAAAACATCAGCATGTATTCAGCGCTCTTCTCATTCTAATCCAAAACATAGCACCCTGCCAGCTACTGGGAGGAAAATTAACTCTGTCCTAACTGAAACCAGGACAGGCCTGCACTCTGCTGCTAGAGGGATGGAGAAAAATGCATTAGCGATATCAATTGTGGCATACCACTTGGCTGCCTTTGATTCCAGTTCATACTGGAGTTCTAGCATGTCCGGCACTGCAGCACTTAGAGGTGGTGTGACTTCATTTAGGCCATGATAGTCCACTGTTAGTCTCCACTCATCATTAGACTTTCGCACTGGCCATATGGGACTATTAAAAGGTGAATGAGTCTTGCTGATCACTCCTTGGCTCTCCAGTTGACGAATTAGCTTATGGATGGGAATCAGGGAGTCTCGGTTGGTGCGATATTGCCGCCAGCGCACAGTTGTGCTAGCGATTGGCACCTGCTGTTCTTCGACCCTCAGCAACCCCACAACAGAAGGGTCCTCTGAGAGACCGGGCAAGGTAGACAACTGTTTAATGTCCTCTGTCTCTAAGGCAGCTATGCCAAAAGCCCACCGGAACCCTTTTGGGTCCTTGAAATATCCTCTCCTGAGGTAGTCTATGCCAAGGATGCACGGAGCATGCGGGCCAGTCACAATACGTTGCTTTTGCCACTCGTTCAGAGTTATGCTCACTTCAGCCTCCAATACAGTTAACTGCTGGGATCCCCCAGTCAACCCATAAATACAGATGGGTTCTGGCCCTTTATAGCTTGATGGCATTACAGTCCACTGTGCACCCGCGTCTACTAAAGCTGTATACTTCTGTGCGTCAGACGTGCCAGGCCATCGAATCCACACAGTCCAATAAACTCGGTTGTCCCTTTCCTCCCCCTGGCTGGAGGCAGTGCCCTTCTAATCCTGGTCAGAATCTTCGTTTCTGTGTTTAAAGGACTGCCTGCTGGAAGCTGGAGCAGCAAGCTTCTCAGAGAACCCCTTATTTCCGATTGTTTTTCCTTGCAACTCACGTACCCGTGCCTCTAGGGTCTCAGTAGATTTTCCATCCCATTTTCTCATGTCCTCTCCATGGTAAAACATAGGTAAAACCACAGGGTGGCGCGGGGTGTGTACCCATTATATCGTCTTCCTTGCACAGAAGGACGCTTGCCCCTGACAGCTGAGACACTGGTTCATACAGGTGGAGGGGAAGATAAATTCTCTTTAAGTTGGTGGACCTCTTCAAAAAGTTTCTCCAAAGTATTCTCTTTTAGTTGGTGGAACTCTTCAGAAAGTTTCTCCACAGCCGAGACGCAGGCCTGTAGGGAAGAGGAAAGACTTTCTTCGTACTGCTAGAGTTTTTTAGCCAAACATTAAAACATCAGTGTGGTATCAACATTATGGAATCATAGAATCATAGAATATCCCGAGTTGGAAGGGACCCATAAGGATCATCTAGTCCAACTCTTGGCACCGCACAGGTCTGCCCAAAGTTTAGACCATGTGACTAAGTGCATTATTCTCATCCGAAATCCCAAATACAGCACCCTACCAGCTACTAGGAGGAAAATTAACTCTATCATACCCAAAACCAGGACATTGACTCTCTTGACATCTCTTGTATCCTCAGTGTTTAAATATTCCACACTGAGTTCTGCTGTATTTTTGGCTCAGAGACTTATCCAGTATAGGTTCGTATCTATAGCTATAAATGAAGAGGAGTTCTAAATTCTAAAGAAATAGTATTCCCTCTTTTTAGCTAAACTATGTTATTAGAGGACAGTGATGTACAGAGTGATCATGAAATTCTGATGAATTCTGAAAACGATACATTAATTCAAGAAAATGTGTTGTCCTCTGTCCTTTAAACAGTGGTTAACACACCCAGCCATTACCAAATGGTGTAGCAAAAAAAGTTTTGGATAAACATTCAAAAAGCTCAGGTTCTCATCTGAAGTCTCTCTCGTACTCAAATCGCACAAATAAGAAGATTTTGTAGTCTTTCCTGTACTTGTATTTGCTGAAAGCAAGAAATACAATGTGAAAATATGTTGAACATAACTTCTCTGTCTGGGATAGGAACTCCCAAACAAGTTCGTTACTGTCCATCCTGATACTTGTGAAGAGATAAAAAGACCATTCTCAGGGAGAAGGTTCTATTGCCAGTAATACGCAGTGGCTCGGGTCTTTTGCTAGAATCATCATTGTCCTGGTTTCAGGTAGGACAGAGTGAATTTTCCTCCCAGTAGCTGGCAGGGTGCTATGTTTTGGATTAGAATGAGAAGAGCGCTGAATACATGCTGATGTTTTAATTGTTGTAGAGCAGTGCTTACACTAAGCCAAGGACTTTTCAGCTTCTCGCTCTGTCCTGCCAGCGGGCAGGCTAGGGGTGCAGCAGGAGCTGGGAGGGGACAGACCCAGGACAGCTGACCCAAACTGGCCAAAGGGGTATTCCATACCATCTGACGTCATGCTGAACAATATATAGGGGTGGCTAGCCGGGGTGGAGGGGGGGCCGGCTGCTCAGGGATAGGCTGGGCATCGGTCAACGGGTGGTGAGCAATTGCATTGTGCATCACTTATTTCATACACATTATTACTATTAATACTATTATTATTATTATTATTATTGTTGTTGTTGTTATTATTTTTCCTGTCTTAATAAACTGTCTTTATCTCAACTCACAGGCTTCACTTTCCCGTTTCTCTCCCCCATCCCGGACAGGGAGGGGGGAGGGTGAGCGAACGGCTGTGTGGTGTTTGGCTGCCAGCCGGGCTAAACCACAACAATCATATAATCATCAGCTTTACTCCTGACTCAAGTACAGTGTGTTTGAATTGTTTTTAAACAAAGATTTTTGGCTTTTTTCCTACACAGTATTTTTTTATTCATTATGGGGGCACTAAAAATTTTTCACAAACATTTTGACTGACAAAAACTTAGAGCTTCCTTTTTTAAAAAAAGTTTTTCCTCATTGCCAATTTATTTTATGGTAATATTTATTAGGAAGTTGTGTGACAGAGTAAATTTTGGGGATTTTTTTTTTTTCAAAATAAAAATACTTAAAATCAGGAAAAGGAAAAAAAGGTGAAACAAAAATAGAATTATCAGTTTACGTCTTTAGTAAATTAAACAAATTTTCCCATTTTTGGCCAGCCGCAGTTGGTACTTTTTCCAATTATCCAGAAAAAAAAAAGAGGCCTGCCTATGATGGGGTATTTCTACAAAGTAATGCTTGCAAATGTTTTCCTGAGTTGCTTCTTAAAACATAGCTCTCTGACATATGGTCTGATTTTTGGGTGGTCCTGTGCAGACCCAGGATTTGGACTCGGTGATCCTGGTGGGTCCTTTCCAACTCAGGATATTCTCTGATTCTGGGTTTCATCTTGATATTAGAAAGGAATTTTTAACAGTGAGAACAATCAATCACTGAAACAGTCTCCCCAGGGATGTGGTAAATTCTCCATCACTGAAGTTTGTCAAGATGCAACTGGACAGTGATAGATCATAGAATCATAGAATGGTCTGGGTTGGAAGGGACCTTAAAGATCATCTAATTCCACCCCCCCTGCCGTGGGCAGGGACACCTCCCGCTAGACCAGGTTGCTCAAAGCCCCATCCAACCTGGCCTTGAACACTTCCAGGGATGTGGCATCCACAACTTCTCAGGGCAACCTCTTCCAGTGCCTCACCACCCTCACAGTAAAGAATTTCATAGAATATCCCGAGTTGGAAGGGACTCACAAGGATCATCGAGTCCAACTCCTGGGTCCCCAAAGGACCACCCAAAAAATCAGGCCATGGGTCTGAGAGCGTTGTCCAAATGCTTCTTGAACTCTGGCAGGCTCGGTGCCATGACCACTTCATTGGGGAGCCTGTTCCAGTGCCCAACCACCCTCTTGGTGAAAAACCTTTTCCCCACATCCAGCCTGAACCACCCCTGTCACAGCTTCAAGCCATTTCTTCAGGTCCTATCGCTGGTCACCAGAGAGAAGAGATCAGTGCCTGCCCTTCCGCTCCCCCTTGTGAGGAAGCTGTAGACCACCATGAGTTTTCCCCTCAGCCTCCTCTTCTCCAGGCTGAACAAACCAAGTGTCTTCAGCTGCTCCTCATACATCTTCCCCTCCAGACCCTTCATCATCTTTGTAGCCCTCCTTTGGACATTCTCTAACAGTTTTATATCTTTCTTATACTGTGGCGCCCAAAACTGCACACAGTACACGAGATGAGGCCACACCTGTGCAGAGCAGAGTGGGACAATCACTTCCCTTGACCAGCTAAGCCATTACTTCTTGTCCTATCTCTACAGTCCCTGATAAATATGATCTCATCTAGGATCCCTTTTCCCACAAAAAGGTTACCACGGATGACCTTTGAGGTCCCTTCCAACCTGGACTGTTTTATAATTCTTTGCAGTGCTGTTTAACTGCATCATACATTTCACTAATAATTTTTCCTGATAAACAGACCCAATTCCGAGACCATCTAAGGAACCTGAAGGTTCTCAAGTCCATGGGACCTGATGTGATGCATCCACAGATCCTAAGGGAACTGGCGGATGTAGTTGCTAAGCCACTGTCCATCATATTTGAGAAGTTGTGGCAGTCCACTGACTAGGAGAGGGGAAACATAACCCCCACTTTTAAAAAGGGAAAAAAGGAAGACCCGTGGAACTACAGGCCGGTCAGTCTCACCTCTGTGCCTGGCAAGATCATGGAACAGATCCTCCTGGAAACAATGCTAAGGTACATAGAATCATAGAATCATTAAGGTTGGAAAAGACCTCCAAGATCATCTGGTCCAACCATCCCCCTACCACCAATATCACCCACTAAACCATGTCCCTCAGCATCAAGTCCAGCCTTTCCTTAAACACCCCCAGGGACAGTGACTCCACCACCTTCCTGGGCAACCCATTCCAATGCCTGACTACTCTTCCTCAGAAGAAATTTCTCCTCATTTCCAATATGAACCTCCCCTGGTGCAACCTGAGGCCATTCCCTCTTGTCCTATGACTAGTTATCTGAGAGAAGAGGCTGACCCCCAGCTCCCCACAACTTCCTTTCAGGTAGTTGCAGAGAGCGATAACGTCTCCCCTGAGCCTCCTCTTCTCTAGTATAAACAACCCTAGCTCCCTCAGCCGCACCTCATAAGACTTGTTCTCTAGACCTTTCACCAGCTTCACAGCCCTTCTCTGGACACGCTCCGGGGCCTCGATGTCTTTCTTGTAGTGAGGGGCCCAAAACAGAACACAGTACAAAAGGTGCGGCCTCACCAGAGCAGAGTACAGGGGGACAATCACCTCCCTGGTCCTTCTGGCTACACTATTCCTGATACAAGCCAGGATGCCATTGGCCTTCTTGGCCACCTGAGCACACTGCCAGCTCATGTTCAGGTGAGCATCGACCAACACCCCAGATCCTTTTCCTCTGCACAGCTTTCCAGCCACTCTGCCCCAAACCTGTAGCGCTGCATGGGGTTGTTCTGACCAAAGTGCAGGACCCAGTACTCAGCCATGCTGAACCTCATCCCATTGGCCTCTGCCCATCGACCCATCCTGTCCAGGTCCCTCTGCAGGGCCTTCTTACCATCCGGCAGATCAACACTTCCCCCCCCCCCCCCCAATTTGGTGTTGTCTGCAAACTTACTGAGAGTGCACTCAATGAGGGCGCACACATGGAAAATAAGGAGGGGATCGGTGACAGTCAACATGGCTTCACTAAGGGCAGATTGTGCCTGACAAATCTGGTGGCCTTCTACAACGGGGTTACAGCATTTGTGGATAGGGGATGAGCAACTGACATCATCTACCTGGACTTGTGCAAAGTATTTTGAAAGGTCTTGGAGAACAGGAGAGGTGCCTGAGGACTGTAAGAAAGCCAGCATTACTCCAGTCTTCAAGAAGGGCAAGAAGGAAGACCCAGGAAAGTACAGGCCAGTCAGCCTCACCTCCATCCTTGGAAAGGTGATGGAGCAGCTCATCCTGGAGGCCATCTCTAAGCACGTGGAGGAAAAGAAGGTGATCAGGAATAGTCAGCATGGATTCATCAAGGGGAAGTCATGTTTAACCAACCTGATAGCCTTCTACGATGAGATGACTGGCTGGATGGACGAGGGGAGAGCAGGGGATGTTAACTACCTTGACTTCAGCAAGGCTTTTGACACTGTCTCCCATAACATCCTCATAGACAAGCTCCGGAAGGGTGGAATCCATGAGTGGACAGTGGGGTGGATTGAGAACTGGCTGGATGGCAGAGCTCAGAGGGTTGTGCTCAACGGTGCTGAGTCTAGTTGGAGGCCTGTGGCTAGTGGTGTCCCCCAGGGGTCGGTACTGGGTCCAGTGCTATTCAACTTATTCATCAGTGACCTGGATGAAGGGACAGAGTGCACCCTCAGCAAGTTTGCAAACAATACAAAGCTTGGCAGAGTGGCTGACACACCAGAGGCCTGTGCGGCCATTCAGAGGGACCTGGACAGGCTGGAGAGTTGGACGGAGAGGAACCTCCCGAGGTTCAACAAGGGCAAGTTCAGGGTCCTGTACCTGGGGAGGAACAACCCCAGGCACCTGTACAGGTTGGGGGCTGACCTGCTGGAGAGCAGCTCTGCGGAAAGGGACCTGGGGGTCGTGGTGGACAACAAGTTAACCATGAGCCAGCAATGTGCCCTTGTGGCCAAGAAGGCCAATGGGATCCTAGCCTGCATCAGGAGTGTGGACAGCAGGTCAAGAGAGGTAATCCTCCCCCTCTACTCAGTTCTGGTGAGGCCACACCTGTAATATTGTGTGCAGTTCTGGGCTCCCCAGTACAAGAGGGACATAGAACTTCTAGAGAGGGTCCAGCATAGAGCCACGAAGATGATTAAGGGATTGGAGCATCTGTCCTATGAGGAAAGACTAAGTGAGCTGGGCCTGTTTAGCCTAGAGAAGAGGAGATTGAGAGGGTTATCAACCTCTACAAATACTTGAGGAGACAATGTAAAGAGGATGGGGCCAAACACTTCTCAGTGGTGGCCAGTGATTGGACATGGGGTAATGGGTATAAATTGAACCACAGGAGGTTTCATTGCCATATGAGGAAGAACTTCTTTATGGTTCGGGTGACAGAGCACTGGAACAGGCTGCATGGAGAGTTTGTGGAGTCTCCTTCTTTGGAGATATTCAAAACCCGCCTGGATGCAATCCTGTGTAACATGCTCTAGGTGACCTTGGTTTGAGCAGGGGGGTGGGACTAGATGATCTCTGGAGGTCCCCTCCAACCTCAACCATTCTGTGATTCTGTGATTCTGTGATTTTGACACTATTCCACATGATATCCTTACCTCTAAAATGGAGAGACATGGATTTGACGGATGGACCATTCGGTGGGTAAGGAATTGGCTGGATGGTCAACGACTCAGTGTCCAGGTGGAGATCAGTTGGAGGGAAGGGATGCCATCCAGAGGGACCTGGACAGGCTTGAGAGGTGGGCCTGCGCAAACCTCATGAAGTTCAACAAGGCCAGGTGCAAGGTCCTGCATCTGGGCCGGGGCAATCCCAAGCACAAATACAGGCTGGGCAGAGAATGGACTGAAAGCAGCCCTGAAGAGAAGGACCTGGGGGTGTTGGTGGATGAGAAGCTCAACATGAGCCGGCAGTGTGTGCTTGCAGCCCAGAAAGCCAATTGTATCCTGGGCTGCATCAAAAGAAGCGTGGCCAGCAGGTCGAGGGAGGTGATTCTCCCCCTCTACTCTGCTCTCATAAGACCCCACCTGGAGTACCGTGTCCAGCTCTGGGGCCCCCAATATAAGAAGAACATGGACCTGTTAAAATGAGTCCAGAGGAGGGCCACGAAGATGATCAAGGGGCTGGAGCACCTCTCCTATGAAGACAGGCTGAAGGAGTTGGGGTTGTTCAGCCTGGAAAAGAGAAGGCTCCGGGGAGACCTTATAGCGACATTCCTGTACCCAAGGGGAGGCCTACAGGAAAACTAGGGAGGGACTCTTTGTCAGGGAGTGGAGTGATAGGACAAGGGGGAACGGCTCTAAACTAAAAAAGGGTAGATTTAGATTAGACATTAGGAAGAAGTTCTTTACTCTGAGGGTGGTGAGGCACTGGAAGAGGTTGCCCAGAGAGGTTGTGGATGCCCCATCCCTGGAAGAGTTCAAGGCCAGGTTGGATGGGGCTTTGTGCAACCTGGTCTAGTGGGGGTTTCCCTGCCCAGGGCGGGGTGTGTGTGGGGGGGGTTGGAATTAGATGATCTTTAAGGTCCCTTCCGACCCAAATCATTTTGTGATTCTATGATTCATAATTTCTCATAACTGCATTACTATTACTTCTACTTATATTCTAATATACCTCTTGGAGTACATTTGCTTTTTCTTTTTTTTCTTAAGCACGTCCCCTCAAAACCCCCAACAACAACAACAACAAAAAAACTGATTCAGCAAAACATTTAAGCATTGGGCTCTTAAAATACATTTGACTGCTTGTCTTTGAGTACTTGCTCAAAGTTCATCCCTACTAAATTAAGAATTGGCTGATATGATTTTGCTGAATTAGGACTTTTATACACATCTCTCTCTATAACTTGAATCTTTATTACAGAATCACATAATCACAGAAGGGTTGAGGTTTGAAGGGACCTCTGGAGATCATCTCGTCCAACCCCCCTGCTCAATCAGGGCCACCTAGGGCAGCTTGCCCAGGACCATGTCTAGGCGGCTTTTGAAGATCCTCAAGGAGGGAGACTCCACAACTTCTCTGGGCAACCTGTTCCGGTCACCCTCACAGTAAAGAAGTGTTTCCTAATGTTCAGACAGAACCTCCTTTGTTTCAGTTTGTGCTTATTGCTTCTTGATATTTCACTGGACAAAAGAGCCTGGTTCTGTCTTCTTTATACCCTGAGATATTTTTTACATATGAGACTAACCCCGAGCCTTCTTTTCTCTGTGCTACACAGTCCCAACTCCCTCAGCCAACTAGACTTCATGCCACTGACCACCACCCTCTGGGCCTGGCAGTTCAGCCAGTTTTCAGTCCACCTCACTGTCTGCTCATCCAGCCCATACTTTTAACAGCTTCTCTATGAGGATCTACTGGAAGACAGAAGTCATTATTTACAGAAAGCAATTATGTAATTTCTTTACTGTTTTTAGTGAAATGAGATACATATTTAATTTTGATGCTTGGATATAGTTAAGCCTTCTAGGAGGCTTAGGCTAGTTAACTTTTTAAGCTTTGCTTAAAAATTTTAAAAGCTAGATAGAGTTTATATGACTTTTACTTTGCTATTTCTTAGCTTTTCAGATGAAAGATGGAGATTAGCTAGTGCTATGCAGATGTTTGTTTTAAACAAATAGGTTCTAAACATAGTGGTCTAATATGCATTGAACTTGATTCATATGAACTACTGAGCACTGTGACAGAATGAGGATTTTTAACCAGTTAGTGGCACAAAGCATGTGTTATGATATTTCGATTCTAATCATGTTATGATATTTCGATTCTAATCACTAAATTCAGTGACCTGCAAGGGTGAGGTCTACATTTTAATTTCTACTGCAAACATAAATAATCAAGAAGGTTTTAGTGTTGATACACAAGCAAGAGTCTGCAGTTATTACTTTTTTCTGCAAACTTACATATAAGCAATAAACGTAGATGTTTTATTTACTGTGCATCTTTTCTGTAGTTATTTCAGTCTTCATCATGTGGTAACACTAGCCTTTATTTCCTTGCTTGATAATACCTTCTACAAAGTAATGCTTGCAAATATTTTCCTGAGTTGCTTCTTACAACATTGCTAGCAGAGGCAGCCAACAGATGCAGCACTTTGCTCAGAAGGTTACACAGAAGGGGGCCAGAAACTTTGCAGAGAACTGCATCCGTGTCCTAAGCAATGCTGTTAATGCATTGCAGGGCACCACCTCCAGCTGTTGGAGCAACTATCCCTACAATATCAGAGGCCTCAATCCAGACCAAACTCCCAAGGGAGGATGCAGCTCTCAGGGTACAAGGAGTGCCTGGGGTCTCTCACTGAGGCTGGGGCAGAGGGAGACAGTCTCCTTGCCTGCAGAAGGTGTGCAGCAGTACAGGATCTGTGCTGCCGAGGAGGTGCGGGAGGAGGTCAGCAGATTGTGTAGTGTCAGAGATGATAAGAAAGAGATTGAACGGTTCATCTCCAAGACCCTGCAGCCTGAACCCCCAGCTGTATTGAAGGAGGATTGGGTGGTCTGTGCTTATTGAGTTAGAATCATAGAATCATTAAGGGGACTAACTACTATTAACTACTCTTTCTGAGAAGAAATTTCTCCTAATTTCCAACCTAAAGGGTTGGAAATGGTGAAGACTGGAAGCTTGTGACTTCTGACAACAGGAAGAAGGCTCCTGCTCCACCTGCATATCTCCAACTAAAGAACAGGTTTGGCACCTTCAGAGCAGATGAGGGTCTGGGAACTCTGTCCAGTGAAGCATCCAAGCTAACTAAGCCTGAGCCATGCAGCAGTACTAGAAGGAAGTGGCAAGTGATAACAACGGGAAACTCTGTGCTGTAGGGGATGGGGGACCACATGTGCTGACCTGACCTGCTGTGTTGGGAGGTTTACTATTTGCTGGGGGCTTGGATCTGGGATGTTGTAGAGATATTGCAAAGGTTTGTCCGGCCCTCGGACTATTACCCCTTATGAATTGTCACCGACAATACTGCCAGGGGAGACCTGGAGCATAGCCAGTGTGACTACATGCACCTGGAGGCAATGGAACAAGGTCATGGGGGCTCAGGCAATATCCTCCTTGATCCTTCCAGTGAGAAGGAAGGGTTTGAGGAGGAATGGGAGGATCCTGTGGGTCAACAGTTGGTTGCCCAGCTGGTGATGACAATAGGGATTTGTTTTTTATGACCGTGGGGATCTCTCTTTAAGAATCAAAGACTGCTAAAGAGATGGGATCCACCTGACCAAGTGGGGCAAAAGCATCTTTACCAGCAGGCTGGCCAACCTGGTGAGGAGAGCTTTAAACTAGAAATGACAAGGGAGGCCCACAATCAAATGAGGAAGTGGTGGGATGGGTTGACAAGAAACGGGTGCAGGGTGTTATGGAAAAGAGAGAGCTTGTAATCAGAAAAACAGGGCTGAAGGGGAGACACTCTGCTGGATGCAATTCTTACAAACAAGGAAGAACTGTGGTTGGAGCATCCTGGAAGGTTGTGGGCAGCCTGGGCTGCATTGACCGTGAGATGGTGGAGCTGAGAATCCTGAGAGGAGGGAGCAATGCAAATGGCAGGATCACAACTCTAAATTTCAGGAGAGCAGACTTTGGCCTGTGCAGGGACCTGTTTGGAAGAATCCCACGGGGGAGAGTCCTGGAGAGCAGAGGAGGGTCCAGGGATATTCAACAATCACCTCCCCCACGCTCAAGAATGGTCCATCCCAGTGAGCAGGAAATCGAGCAAAGGTGGCAGGAAGCCTGTGTGGATGAACAAGGAGCTCCTGACTAAACTCAAACATAAAAAGGAAGCATATGGGAGCCGGAAAAAGGGACAAGTGACCCAGGAGGAATACAGAGACACTGTCTGAGAGTACAGAGATGGGGAAAACCAAAGCCCACCTGGAGTTGTAACTGGCGAGGGATATGAAGGGCAACATTAAGAGCTTCTACAGGTACATCAGCAGCAAAATGAAGACCAGGGAAAATGTGGGCCTGCTGCTGAATGGAGCAGGGATCCTGAAGACCAAGGACATGGGAAAGGATGAGGTACTGAATGCCTTCTTCACCTCAGTCTTTACTGGTAAGGACTGCTTTCAGGAACCCCAGGCCCCTGAGACCAGAGGGAAAGTCTGGTCTGGGAAAGTTTTTTTATATGTAATGCTAAAGTCTACTGAAGTCAGTGGAAAGACTGTCTGACATTAGTGGACTCAGACTCAGGACCATAGTGCATTCGCATCTGTCAGGTAGACTAGAGCCAGTGTGTAAAGGAACCCATTTTTATCTTAAAATTAATAAAAACTTAGACTTTGCAGTGACAAAAGCATCTTCCATAGGGAAATATATTCCAAAAACTTCTGGAGAGTTCCCTAAATGCAGTGAAATATCCAGTCTCCTTTTCTTTAAATACAGTGCTTACATCAACTCCAGTACACCTTTCTACTCAACAGAATTAAGGAAAGATGACACATGCTACATTTATATCCTTCGAAATCATTCCCAAAAGTTTCATGTGATGCACAAAAACACCACCACATAAAACAAACCAAACCAAAATTCTTATGAGGTGTTATCTGTGTTTAACTTACTAGGAATAGGTCTAAGGACATCAGGAATGAGAATCTCCACCAAAGCCTGGTACATCACATGGTCACAATTACAAATCCATTTCAGAATAGACTCATTTTTGCACAGAGTAATCAGTTTTCCTTTTGGAAGTCGACTTTCTATTTCAGTCAGATTGCTGGCGTGAATAAAAGTAACAAATGAATAAATGAAAATGCATTTACATACAGATAAGAAAAGTACAATGGACTGCTTATTTAATAAAAACTTTATAAAAGTCTCAGTTACATCCAATTGAACCTCTTTACCTTGTTCATATGAAACTGGGGAAAAATGGCCTCCAAAGTTCAGCTCCAGCCCATAAATTATGCAGAGGTAGCATAAAATGGTCCTTGGAATTTAAAAGAACGGGACAGTATACTGTGTAAAGATACTTTGACTGTAGTCATCCAAACAAAGGAAAAAATGGAAGATGTATACAGTCATTTCAAGGCTTTGATTTGACACCTGCTGTTATATTATGATGATAGAGTAATGAGAGACATTTACTGGCCTTGGTCAGTAAATCATGAGATCTGGAAACATGAATAAAACAACTAGTTTTGGAAGAGTCAGGAAGCTAAGTGAGGTTTGTCTTGCTGACATCATTTAGAATAGAATAGAATAGTTTAGTTTCTTCTGACCAGGGGTATTTTTACTGTCAGCAATGGCCTCATGTCTTTGTTCTTTTCCTTATCTTACTAACATCTAGTTTTTCCTGTCCATTCTTTTTTTTTTTTTTTGGGGGGGGGGCGAGGCGGGGCGGGGCGGGGCGGTGGCGGCGGCGGCCGCGGTGGTGGCGGCGGCGGTTTCAGTGTTCCAACCCCCCGAGCCGACACTTACTGAAATGTTTCCTCTAACATCATCCATGTTTCCATCATCATGTTCTCCTAAAGTACCCTCTATTAAACAAGACTGTTTATTAAATTATAAATAATAGTAAACAGTATAATAATAAATTATTATTTATTTAAGAGAGACATATACTGACCTTGCTTCAATAATACCAGTGCCATCAGCTGGAGCAGAAGGGGAATAGCGCCAGAAAGTTTGCCACAATTTTTCTATCAGGCTAAACTGAAGATTCACAACAACATCCACTATTGCCTAAAACAATATAAAGCAAGTGCAGATAGTCTTCTACCATTTTTCTCCTCCAGCTCCTTCCAGTGGTATAGCTCTCCCCTCCCCTTAGTCATTTTTCAGAAAAAGTAATAAAAAATTAGATTTATAAATAAACAATGCATTTTAATAACTTTTTAGCGATTAATTTTACTAGTGTGCACAGACTCAGATCAGTCCAAGTGAAAACAGAAAGAATTCTCCAGAAAAGAGCTTAAGGAAACATATCAGGTGACTTCACCTAAACAGAACTTTTAACACTATTAAAAACACGTAGGAAAACTGCTATTTCATTAATTTTTTTACTTCATTAAATTTTTTCAGGCACCTTCAACAATAATTTTAAGACATTATTTAATATGAAATGTTAACAACCTTAAACAACTTGTTTCTTTAAAACTTGAAGAAAATAGCGAGCTTGTTTTTAACATAAATGCTAGAAATAATAATTTAATCTGATTTCAACCCCTATAAACAAAAGCAAAGCTCTGCATATATCTAAAGTGTAATTTATCTAAAAATCTCCAAATATATGCATTATTATATTCCAGTCTCAGTATTCTATTACACATTTTTTTCTTTCCTGGTAAAGAGAAATTTCAGAGAAATCGTTTTTCCAATTTCATTTCTGATGAAATAAGCGAACTATTTGGTTAGCACATCAGATATCAATAGCCTGCCTGTAATATGTTTTGTGTCAGTCATCCAGTTGTACTGATTCTCACTAGAAGACATGAATTTTCAATGAAGAATGATTTATGTGAATGCCTTTTTTCCCTTACCTCACAGTGCTCTCGATAAAGACTTTGCAATGATTTTATGTCTTCAAGAGCAGTACCATCTGGTAGAGAAGATATTTCAACTTCTCCAAACTCTGGAAGTATTCGAGATGTATCTGTTTCCATGACAACATAACAGAAGAAAACCATTGTGAATGGTGCCAACTACAGCTCAATTAGAAAAGATTTAAGAATGATGTAAATATGTAAAGTCTAGAAGGTCATAATGCCCAAAGAGGAATGTCTTCCATATTTAATATATTTTAATGTTGCAAAAAAAATTGTTAACAAATCAGCTAGCTATTTTTTTTAAGCAAAAGGAGATATTAAATTATTCTTGGCAGGTAGCAGATTAAAATGATTGCACACATATGTTGTATCTGTATATAAAAAAAAAAGCTAAGATATTAAAGAATATGACAGGATAAAGCAGAATATAAGAGGTTAATATTATTAAATGTTTTTTTGTTTTTATCAGTTGAATAGCTTTTGTATTGTCATGAACGTAAGGGTTTCCTAGACTCAGCAGCATATATTTATTTGAAATTTACAAGACTTTCAGCTATAGCCAACATGTACGTTTACTATTGCTCACAAATGTTTCTAAGAGATACACTAGTATGGGGCCGAGTGGGGGAATATATTGTCAACCAGGGAGAACGTGAAAGGAAAAATTCAAAAACGTGAACTATAGCCTAAGGTTCCCAATGATTTCAGTAACAGCAAGGCTAGGCCAAAGAATGTGGATCTTCAAAATATCAATGTATGAACTCAAAACTAAGTGTACAATTATTGCAATACGATATTTAATAGGCTTTTTTACTTTAGCAAATTACTAAATTACCATTTGTTTCCACAGATGGGAAATCAATAAGATCAGTTACATCAACAAATGCAATATATATATAATATAATCCCATTTTATGTGCAGGTGGCAGAACACTGGAACAGGTTACACAGAAAAGTTGCGGAGTCTCTCTCCTTGAGGATATTCAAAAGCCTCCTAGACATGGGAAGGCTGGACACCCCCCACCCCACCCCCACCCCACCCCCACCCCACCCCCGCCCCACCATGGGCAGGGACACCTCCCACACTAGGCTAGGTTGCTCAAAGCCCCATCCAACCTGGCCTTGAACACTTCCAGGGATGTGGCATCCACAATTTCTCTGGGCAGCCTGTTCCAGTGCCTCACCACCCTCATAGTAAAGGATTTCATCCTTATATCTAATCTAAATCTACCCTCTTTTAGTTTAAAACCTGTTGTGGTTTAACCTGGCAGGCAGCTAAGCACCAAACAGCCATACACTCGCTCCCCCCCCCCCCCCCCCACTGGGATAGGGGAGAGAATTGAAAATAAAAATCACAAAACTTGTGGGTTGAGATAAAGACAGTTACATAGGACAGAAAAGGAAGAGAAAATAATCCTGAGACTACTACTACTACTACTACTATATATAAATGTATATACAACAGGTGATGCAAAATGCAATTGCTCACCACCTGCCGACCAATGCCCAGTAACTCCCCGAGCAGAGATCTCCCCCCCACCCCACCTTCCCAGTTTTTATCGTTCAGTATGACACCATATGGTATGGAATATCCCTTTTGGCCAGTTTGGGTCAGCTGTCCTGGCTCTGTCCCCTCCCAGCTTCTTGTGCACCCCCAGCCTTCTCGCTGGCATAAGAAGCTGAAAAGCCCTTGCCTCTGTGTAAGCACTGCTCTTCAACAACTAAAACATCAGTGTGTTATCAACATTATTTTTCTCCTATATCCAAAACATGGCACATACCAGTGGCTATGAAGAAAATTAATTCTATCCCAACCGAAACCAGGACAAGATCCACCCCTTATTCCATAGCCTTTACATCATGCTCGGGTCCCACTTTCCAATGCATCCCAATTAATCACCACTTTTCTGTCTTTTGATATATGCACACACAGATATCATTCCCTTAGTATATGGGCCGTCACTCTAAAATGTCTATTGAGTTCGTTTAGTCCATGACTCCGGGTTCCATCTGTCATAACAGTCCTTCAGGGCAAGAGAGATGGGGTGTGGTGTTGAATTGTTGCATGCTGAGGCCAGCTCTGGCTCCATCACCGCTGCGCTTGTCTGGTTCTATCACTGCTGCACTTCGCTCAGTTCCATCAAAATACATTCTTCATTAATCTGGGTGACTCTTACTGTAATACTGCTGATGGGACATATAGCAACCATAGTAGTGATTACATGCAGTATTATATAGCAATTAACATAATATAATTCAAACCGTGGGCTATTCTTTCCCAACATCAAATCCCCTTGAGGTACACACCGGACCTTCCCATCCTTCTGCATTACCCACCAAATGCACCCAGGTCCTTGAGCAAAAGCAATCCACAGATAGGTTTGCCTTTGCTCGAGGCAGGAATAACCCAGACTGTCTTCCACAGCATGTTCTTTATGTGCACTACAGGGATTTTATCCCCTTCTAGAGTATGTATGAGATTTGATTGGGCAGGTCCGGCTCAGTTGGCAGATCCTCTAGTGTTGACTAACCAGGTGGCCTTTGCTAAATGCGCATCCCAATGTTTGAATGTCTCAACCCATTGCATCTTTTGATTTTCCCGGAGGCTGGTGCCTGATAGGGGATGTGACATACCCATTCAGTGTCATGCTCTTTGGCCCAGGTATCTATAAGGTTGTTTTGGAAATAAGTCCCATTGTCTGATTCAATTCTTTCTAGGATGCCAGTGTTGCCATAGGACTTGCTTTTCAAGGCCCAGAATGGTGTTCTGGGTGGTGGCATGGGGCACGGGATATGTTTCCAGCCATCCGGTGGTTGCTTCCACCACTGTAAGCACATGGTGCTTGCCTTGGCAGGTTTGTGGGAGTGTGATATAATCACTCTGCCAGGCCTCTCCATATTTATATTTCAGCCATCATCTTCCATACCAGGGAGGCTTTAAACGCTTCGCTTGTTTGTTTGCAGCACATATTTCGCATTCATAGATAACCTGTGCAATGGTGCCCATGGTCAGGTCCACCCATCGATCACGAGCCCATCTGTATGTTGCATCTCTGCCTTGATGGCCTGAGGTGTCGTGGGCCCACCAAGCCATAAATAATTCACCCTTATGTTGCCAGTCCAGATCCACCTCAGCCATTTCAATCTTAGCAGCCTGATCCACCTGCTGGTTGTTTTGATGTTCTCCAGTGGCCCGACTCTCGGGTACATGAGCATCTACATAGAATACTTTTACAACTAGGTTTTCTACCCGGGCGGCAATTTCTTGCCACAATGCAGCAGCCCGGATGGGTTTACCTCTGCGTTGCCAGTTGCTCTGCTTCCATTGCTGTAACCACCCCCACAGGGCATTTGCTACCATCCATGAATCACTAGAGAGGTAGAGCACTGGCCACTTTTCCCATTCAGCAACTTCTAAAGCCAGCAGGATGGCCTTCACTTCTGCCAACTGACTCGATTCACCTTCTCCCTCAGCAGCTTCTGCAACTCGTCATGTAGGACTCCATACAGCAGCCTTCCACTTCCAATGCTTTCCCACAATACGGCAGGACCCATCAGTGAACAGGGCATATTTCTTCTCATTTTCTGGTATCTTGTTATACAGCGGGGCCTCTTCAGGACGTGTCACCTCCTCCTCTGGTGATATTCCAAAATCTTTGCCTTCTGGCCAGTCCGTGATCACTTCCAAGATTCCTGGACGACTGGAGTTTCCTATTCGAGCTTCTTGTGTGATCAGTGCAACCTACTTCCTCCACGTAGCATCAGTTGAACATCCAGCCCAGCACCGGCAGTCGAGGTGCCAAGAGGAGCTATGCTTTAGTACCAGCCACTTCTGAAGCAGCTCAAACCCCTTCATATGCTGCCAATATCTCTTTTTCAGTTGTAGTATAGCAGGTCTCAGATCCTCTGTATCCCTGACTCCAAAACCCTAGGGGTTGACCTTGACTCTCCCCTGATGTTTTCTGCCAGAGGCTCCAGGTGGGGCCATTCTCCCCAGCTGTGGTGTAGAGCACATTTTTTACCTCTTGTCCTGCATGGACTGCCTAAGGGCTACTGCATGAACTATCTCCCATTTAATTATTTCAAAGGCATATCATTGCTTAGGGCCCCATTTGATATCATTCTTCTTACGGGTCACTTGATAGAGTGGGCTTACAATCAGACTGTAATTTGGAATGTGCATTCTCCAAAAACCCACAATGCCTAAGAAAGCTTGTGTTTCTTTTTGCTAGTTAGTGGAGACATAAATGTTATTTCGTTGATCACATCCACTGGGATCTGACGATGACCATCTATCTTGCCATTTTATTCCTGAAAAATGTATCTCCTGTGTGGGTCCTTTGACCTTACTTTGTTTTATGGCAAAACTGGCTTTCAGAAGGATTTGGACTATTTTCTTCCCTTTCTCAAAAAGTTCTTCTGCTGTGTTGCCCCACACGAGGATGTCATCGATGTACTGCAGGCGTTCAGGAGCTTCCCCCTTGTTCCAGTGCAGACTGGATCAGTCCATGGCAAATGGTAGGGCTGTGTTTCCACCCCAAGGCAGTCGATTCCACATGTACTGGATGCCCCTCCAAGTAAAAGCAAACTGTGGCCTCCACTCTGCTGCTAAAGGGATGGAGAAAAATGCATTAGCGATATCAGTTGTGGCGTACGACTTGGCTGCCTTTGATTCCAGTTTTATTGAAGTTCCAGCATGTCTGGCACTGCAGCACTCAGCAGTGGTGTGACTTCATTTAGGCCACAATAATCCACTGTTAGCCTCCACTCTCCAATAGACTTCTGCTCTGGCCATATGGGACTATGAAAGGGTAAGCGAGTTTTGGTGGTCACTCCTTGGCTCTCCAGTCAACGAATCAGCTTATGGATGGGAATGAGGGAGCCTCGGTTGGTGCGATGTTGCTGCTGGTACACCGTTGTGGTAACGGATTGGCACCTGTTTTTCTTTAACCCTGAGCAAGCCCACAACAGAAGGGTCCTCTGAGAGACTGGGCAAGTTAGACACCTTTTTAATTTCTTCCGTCTCCAAGGCAACTATACCAAAAGCCCACCTTTACCCTTTTGGGTCCTCAAAGTACCCTCTCCTTAGGTAGTCTATGTCTAGGATGCACGGAGCCTCCAGGCAAGTCACGATGGGGTAGTTTTGCCACTGATTCCCAGTTAGACTCACTTCGGCCTCCAATACAGTTAGCTGTTGGGATCCCCCTGTCACTCCAGAGATACAGATGAGTTCTGTCCCTTTATAGCTTGATGTCATTAGGGTATACTGTGCACCTGTGTCCCCTAGAGCCTTATACTTCTGCTGTGGGTCTGACGTGCCAGGCCATCAAATAAATCCACAGAGTCCAATAAAGTCCTTTTCCTCTACCTGTCTGGAGGCAGGGCCCCTCCAGTCCTGGTCACAGCATTCATTACTCTGTCTGGGGGGGCTGCTCACTGGAAACTGGATCAGTAGTTTTCCCAGAAGAACCCCCTTTTGCAATTCTTTTTCCTTACAACTCATGCGCCCGTGCCTCTATGGTCAAGGTAGATTTTCCATCCTGCTTCCTCATGTCCTCTCCATGGTCACGTAGGTAAAACCACAGGGTGGCATGGGGTGTGTACCCACTATATCCCATTTCTTGAGCAGAGGGACTCTCATTTCTAATAGCTGAGATACTGTTTCGTACATGTGGGGAGGAAGATATATTCTCTTTAAGTTGGTGGACCTCTTGGGAAAGTTTCTCCAAAGCATTCTTTGAGTTAATGGACTGCTTGAGAAAGTTTCTCCACAGCAGAGATGCAGTTCCATAGGGAAGAAGAGAGACTTTCTTCGTACTGCCCGTATTGTCCAGCCAATTCATTCACTGTGTGGTCCTTTCCATCTTTCCATGTCATTACTGCCAATGAGCTAGGGTACAACGATGGTGCACTCCATACAAACTTCCTCCACATGGGTGTCATGCACTGGACTTCATCTGGATCTTTGGATAGCTGTTCGTTGTCCAGGTCATCATAAATCACCTCCAGCACAAGTAATTCCCGCAGGTACTAGATACCTCTCTCCATGGTGTTCCACTTGCCTGGGTGACATATTACATCTTCCTTGAAGGGACACCTGTTCTTTGCGCCTGACTGGAGTCACTTACAGAGGCTGAGGACTTGTGCCCCCTTTCCAATCTCTTTATCAGTGCCCCCTTCCCTAGCGAGAGATCCCAGTTGCTCATCTTCTCTGTCCTCTAATTCCAGGCTACTGGCCCCGTTATCTCAGCATCAGAGCAGCCAGGTGGCAATGTGCTCAGTGGATGATGGATGAAATCTTTTTGCGCATCTCACAGCTCACCCAGGAATAGGGATCAGGTGGTTAGTGCCACGTTTATGAGATCTGCCTCTTTCTCTTCCTGTTCCCGTGATGGCCCTGCTTCTGAATAGCCTGCCTCATCCTCTTCTTCCTCTTTCCCCTTCTTAGTAGGAGTTTCTTCCCTTGCTAAATGAGCTGACTTTCGCATCCTTTGTTTCGTCTTGTGTATAGGGGTGACAGATACCAGCACGGGTTGGTTCTCTGGTTCAGCCACAGGACCTGTCACAGGGGTTGGAGTGGCCTGTTGCGAGGCTTGGAACAGATCCAGAGGCATATTCTTCCTCTTGAAAGTGCTGAATAGCATTGAAGAGTGTTTGATAGGCACAGGCAAAGACCCCAGCACAGTGCGGCAAGCTGTAAATCTCCGGCATTGCCAGGATATGAGCATACATTTTTAAAACATTCTATGAGTTTTTCAGGATTCTGTACTTGTTCAGGGGTGAATTCCAAAACCATTGGAAGTGGCAATCGTGATAGATACCTGCCTATATCCTCCCACACACCTTGCCACCCATAACCATCCTGCCTCAGGGAAAATCTCTGGTTGGTATTTTTAAATAGATATCTAACCATAGACAAAAGTTGAAACACATAGGAAACATAGATCATGCTAGTTTCAACATCTCCAGAATACTCAAAGTTTTCCAAAGCTATTTTAACTTGTCTGGAGTAAAGGGTGTGCTTGTTAATAGCTTCCATAGTAAGGTTCCTGAAGTGCAAAAAATGATGGCCATACTGACTGAGTACAAATACCGTTTTACGTTCATTGTCGGTGTAATATGAGCACATACTATATACAAAGTGGCAAAACCTGGCTTTAGATATTGCTCACCATCTGCCGACCAATGCTCAGTCCCTCCCTGAGCAGAGGTTCCCGCCCCGCCCAACCTTCCCCGTTTTTATTGTTCAGCATGATGTCATATGGCATGGAATATCCCTTTGGCCAGTTTGGGTCAGCTGTCCTGGCTCTGTCCCCTCCCAGCTTCTTGTGCACCCCAGCTTCCTCGCTGGCAGGGCAGCATAAGAAGCTGAAAAGCCCTTGCCTCTGTGTAAGCACTGCTCTGCAACAACTAAAACATCAGTGTGTTATCAACATTATTTTTCTCCTAAATCCAAAACATGGCACATACCAGCCACCATGACGAAAATTAACTCTGTCCTAGCTGAAACCAGAGCAAGACCATTATGCCTTGTCCTATCACTATATGCCTTTGTAAAAAGTCTCTCTCCATCTTTCTTATAGGCCCACTTTAAACATTGAAAGGCTGTAATAAGGTATCCCCGGAGCTTTCTCTTCTCTAGGCTAAACAACCCCAGGTCTCTCAGCCTGTCTTCATAGAAGAGGTGTTTCATCCCTCTGATCATTTTTGTAGCCCTCCTCTGGACCCACTCCAACAAGTCCATGTCTCTCTTGTGCTGGGGGCCTCAGAGCTGGATACAGTACTCCAGGCGGGGTCTCACAAGGGCAGAGTAGAGGGAGAGAATCCCCTCCCTCAACCTGCTGGCCACTCTTCTTTTTATGCAGCCAAGGATCCTGGGCAACCTGTTGTATGTGTCCCTGCTTGAGCAGTGGAGTTGGACCAGATAATCTCCAGAGCTCCCTTCCAACCTAAACCATTCTCTGTGATTTTGTGTGAATTGGGAAGCCAGTGAAAATTACTAAGCTTTTAGGGTAGGATTTTCAGCCTGCATTTTTTTGTATAAAATGCTTCATGGAAATTGCATGGTAGATTTAAAATATATTGCAATGCTAATAGTCTTTTCACATTTTTCATTTTATATCTGTATGATGCATATTAAAATTGCATGTCTTACAATACAGAATATTAAGCTCCTTTCAGTAACTTTTTTCTGTTATCAGTGAGTGTTTTAAACAGGGCAACATAACTAAAAATAATTACTGTATTTGCATGACGATGTTCATGGCTGTATTGGGTTTATGTGGCAAGGTTTTGCCAGCAGGGGGCTGCAGGGTGGCCTCTGTGAGAAGAGACCAGGAGCTGCCCCCATGTTGGACACAGCCTGTTCCAGCTGGCTCCAAAAGGGACCCGCTGCAAGCCATACAGCAAAGCTGGTGGCACCTTTGTGAAAGCACAGTTAAGAAAGGTTTAAAAAAAAAAAAAAACAACAAAAAAAACACTGCAAGACAGCTGTGTAAGAGAGTGGAGTGAGAGAAACAACCCTGAAGACACCGATGTCAGTGAAGAAGAAGAGGGGTGCTCCAGGCGCTGAAGCAGAGGCTCCCCTGCAGCCCATGGAGAAGATCATGGTGAAACAGGCTGTCCTCCTACAGCCCATGGAGGAACACATTGGAGCAGATATCCACCCTGCAGCCCGAGGAGGACCCCACGCTGGAGCAGGTGGATATGGCCTGAAGGAGGCTGTAGCCTGTGGAGAGCCCATGCTGGAGCAGACCCCTGGCAGGAACTGCAACCTGTGGATAAGAGCCCATGCAGGAGTAGGTTTTCTGGCAAGAACTGCAACCCATAGGGGACCCATGCTGGAGCAGTCTGTTCCTGAATAACTGCGGCCCATGGGAAGGAACCATGTAGAAGCAGTTTGTGAAGGACTGCACCCCGTGGGAGGGACCTCTTGCTTGAGCAGGGGAAGAGTGTGAGGAGGAAGGAGCAGAAGATGAAGCGTTATGGACTGACCACAACCCCCATTCCCAATCCCCCCCCCCCCCCCCCGCCCGCCCCCCCCGCACCGCTCAGGGATGGAAGGCAGAAGAATCGGGAGTGAAGTTGAGCCTGGGAAGAATGGGGGGTAGGGGGAAGGTCGTTTTAGTTTTGGTTTTAGTTCTCACAATCATACTTTGTAATTAATTGGCAATAAATTAAATTAATCTTCCCCAAGCTGAGTCTGTTTTCCCCATGATGGCAATTGGTAAGCAATCTCCCTGTCCTTTATCTTGACCCTCAAGCTTTTTCATTGCATTTTCTTCCACTGTCCTGCTGAGTAGGGGGAGTGAGAGAACAGCTTGATGGCACCTGGCGGCCAGACAAGGGTTAACCCGCCACAATGGCGATAATGGATTTTATTTTATTTATACAACAGTATAACACATCTTTTCATACCTAAAAACTGTCGATGATGTTGACTTTGGGCAATTATAGTTTGTTCAGCAGATGTGCCTGTCTGTTGACCACTTCCTGTGAAGCCATCTGCAACTCCATCCACTTTTTGCACAGGCTTGTACCTACAAATATCAAATACAAAATTATCCGTTATGTTTACTTTTTCATAAGTGCGATATTACACTCTGTTCTGCCTTATTTCTCAGTCTCAAAATGCAGTTTTGCTAGTTTAGATACAAGTAAAAAATAACATCAGAATAATTGTAGTAAGGAAAGCCAGAACATTGGCGATGCATCATAAAATTCATAAAGCTGATAGCACAGCACAACTACCAATTTCTAGTGGAATTTAGTTTAAAAACTAAGACCTAAAGCTCATTTATACTAAACAGAATCAAAATCTTTCCTTTTCCAAAGAACTTGCAGTCCCAGGAATCAAGTAGCTCAAAAATAAGTTTTCATCACCTTAAAAAGGGCCATACTACTCTTTGGAGACAAAGGAAATGAAATAATTTTTAAATGCAACAAACTTCTCATGAGCTCAGAAGGTCTGAGAAGACTACTCAGACTTAAACTCTTCATATGTTAACTCACAGAAGCTTTTATAAAGGATAAAAGGAACAAAAAGACTAGTAGGAATGCTGGCTTGGATGGTCAGATGCTAAGATCATCACACTGACAGGCTGAAGATCCAGCCTGCAATTCCCCACACATCTAAAAATTAATTCTGTCCCATTGCACTGTGCAGATTATAAAGCTTTGTACTATAGGAATGTCAACACATTCCACTCTGGAAATTCTCCTCTCAAGAAGCAGTTGAGTCAGCTCTGAGCATGTTCTCATTTTGATCTTATTAAACAGAGACTAGTAATGCTCTGTGTAACTACTTAGATTTTAGCTTATGAGAAAGCTCCCATAAGAATCAGGCATCCAAAATTCTGTTCCTGAGTAACTGCGGCCCATGGGAAGGAACCATGTAGAAGCAGTTTGTGAAGGACTGCACCCCGTGGGAGGGACCTCTTGCCTGAGCAGGGAAGAGTGTGAGGAGGAAGGAGCAGAAGAAAAGTGTTATGGACTGACCGCAACCCCAATCCCCCATCCCGCCCCCCCCCATCCTGTGACTACTACTACTACTACTACTATATATAATATATATACAAAAAGTGATGCAAAATGCAGTTGCTCACCACCTGCCAACCAATGCCCAGTTACTCCCCGAGCAGAGATCTCTTCAACTATAGCCAACATGTATTTTTACTATTGCTCACAAATGTTTCTAAGCAGTACACTAGTATCGGGCCAGCAGATGCTTGTTGAAATATTTCCTCTAACATCATCCATGCTTCCATCATCATGTTCTCCTAAAATACCCCCTATTAAATAAGGCTGTTTATTATGGCGCCTGTTTCTAAGAAACATAGCACCATGTCTGGTAGCAGATTTTTGACTTGTCATCCATTGGAGACATTCACTTATGCCTCAGCTTAATAAAATAAATCAGGTATTCCTAAGGAGATTTCTTCAAACCATCTTCGATGTTTTTAGCTCAGGGCTGGGAATGATAAGGTCGAGTCCCTATGGATAAGGATCAGGGGGATGGCCAACAAGGCGGAATCCTGGTGGGGGTCCGTTTTAGACTGCCAAACCAGGATGAAGAGACGGATGAGGCATTCTACAAGCAGCTGGTGAAGTCGCGCAATCGCCAGTGCTTGTTCTTGTGGGGGACTTCAACTTCCCGGACATATGCTGGAAATACAACACAGCCCTGAGGAAGAAGCCTAGGAGGTTCCTGGAGTGGGTGGAAGATAGCTTCCTGACTCAGCTGGTTAGTGAGCCTATGGGCGGGGGGGGCACTAGACCTGCTGTTCACGAACAGAGAAGGACTGGTGGGTGATGTGGTGGTCAGGAGCTGTCTTGGGCAGAGTGACTGCAAATGGCAGCGTTCTCTATTCTTGGTGAAGTCAGGACGGGGGTCAGTAAAGCTGCTTCCTTGGACTTCCCGAGGGCAGACTTTGAATTGTTCAGGTTGCTGGTAAGGAGTGTCCCTTGGGAGTCAGTCCTGAAGGGCAGAGGGGTTCAGGAAGGCTGGACGCTCCTCAAGAAGGAAGTCTTAAAGGCATAGGAGCAGGCTGTTCCTGTATGCTGTAAGATGAGCTGGCGGGGAAGACCGACGCGGCTGAACAGTGAACTTTTGCTGAGTGTCTGGGAGAAAAAGAGAGTTTATGTCCGGTGGAGGAAGGGACAGACAAGTCAGGGAGAGTACAAAGAAGTTGCCAGCATATGCAGAGAGAAATCACCCCTGCACCCTTAGTAAGTTTGCAGATGACAACAAGTCGGGGGGAAGGGGGGGCAAGTGTCGATCTGCCGGAGGGTAGGAAGGCCCTGCAGAGGGACCTGGACAGGTTGGATCAATGGGCAGAGGCCAATGGGATGATGTTCAACATGCCTTGACAGGCAGACTCGGTTCATAAATATGTGGCTCCAAGACTGGTGCCACTGGCGGAACTTTGGGTCACGGGAAGGTCTACGCGACCCAGGCCTGCTGACACCAGATGGGATACACCTCTCTCAGAGGGGGAAAAGGATTTTTGCACAGGAGTTAGCAGGGCTGATTGATTGGGCTTTAAACTAGAGTTGAAGGGGGAAAGGGATAAACCAGGCCCGCCGGTGATAAGCTATGGGAGGGCATGACAAAACAAGGGACTGTGTGCTAGTGAGTTCCTTTGGTCTGCTCCACAAGGTGCTACGTACAATGAGGCGCATTTGAAGTGCTTCTACACTAATGCATGCAGCATTGAACAATAAGCTAGAGGAGCTAGAGTCTTGGCCCAGTCCCAGAGCTACAATATCATCGGCATAAGCGAAACCCGTGGGATGAGTCCTGTGGCTGGTGTGTTGCAATAGATGGTTGCAGGCTCCTCAGGGGACAGCAGGCAGTGAGGTGGTGGGGTGGTGCTGTACGTAAAGGAGGGGCTGGACCGTGTGGAGCTTGCAGTTGGCAATGACAAGGCTGAGAGCCTCTGGGTAAGGATTAAGGGACAAACAAATAAACGGGATGTTGTCATGGGAATCTATTACAGACCACCAGCCAGGATGAAGACACTGATGAATTATTCTTTGAGGAACTAAGAAAGACCTCAAGATCGACTGCCCTTATCCTTATGGGGGACTTCAACTTGCCAGACATCAACTGGGAATATCACCTGGCCGACACAAGCAGGTTCAGGAGATTCTTAAAGCACCTCGTTGATAACTTCTTGGTGCAGGTGCTAAGGGAGCTAACTAGGAAAGGTGCCCTCCTAGATCTGTTGCTGGAGAACAGAGAGGATTTTGTGGGGGATGTGGCAA